>NW_027476605.1:0-174802 GCF_051020955.1 Megalopta genalis
GATACTTGCGGTTTAAATGAAATAGCTTCAAATGCAGGCGAAACAAACGAGTTAGCTTCAAGACCATGCGAAACACATGATTCAGCTTCAAATCAATGCGAAGTAGTAGACTTAGCTTCAAATCAATGCGAAACAAATGGATTAGCTTCAAATACTTGTGATAAACATGATTTAGTTTCAACTGCATACGAATCGAACGAGTTCGCTTCAAATTCAAGAGAAACACATGAATTAACTTCAAATCAATGCGAAGTAGTAGGCTTTGCTTCAAATCAATGCGAAACAAATGAATTACCTTCAAATACCTGCGGTTTAAATGAAAAAGCTTCAAATGCAGGCAAAACAAACGAGTTAGCTTCAAATCCATGCGAAGCACATGAGTTAGCTCCAAATCAATGCGAAACAAATGATTTACGTTCAAATACCTGCGGTTTAAATGAAATAGCTTCAAATGCAGGCGAAACAAACGAGTTAGCTTCACATCCATGCGAAGCATATGAGTTAGCTTCAAATCAATGCGAAGAAGAAGGCTTAGCTTCAAATCCATGTGAAAGAAATGGTTTAGCTTCAAATACTTCTGATAAACACGATTTAGAGTCAATTGCATGCGAATGGAACGAGTTAGCTTCAAATCCCAGGGAATCACATGATTTAACTTCAAATCAATGCGAAGTAGGAGGCTTAGCTTCAAATCTGTGCGAAACAAATGGTTTGGATTCAGATACTTGTGATCAAAATGATTTAGCTTCAACTGCATGCGAATCAAACGAGTTAGCTTCAAATTCAAGAGAAACACATGATTTAACTTCAAATCAACGCGAAGGAGAAGTCTTAGCATCAAATTCATGCGAAACAAATGATTTACCTTGAAATACTTGCGATAAACATGATTTAGCTTCAACTGCGTGCGAATCAAACGACTTAGCTTCAAATCCAAGGGAAACACATGGTTTAACTTCAAATCAACGCGAAGTAGTAGGCTTAGCTTCAAAACAATGCGAAACAAATGTTTTGGGTTCAGATACTTGTGAACAAAATGATTTAGCTTCAACTGCATGCGAATCAAACGAGTTAGCTTCAAATTCAAGAGAAACGCATGATTTAACTTCAAATCAATGCGAAGTAGAATTCTTAGCATCAAATTCATGCGAAACAAATGATTTACCTTGAAATACTTGTGATAAACATGATTTAGCTTCAACTGCGTGCGAATCAAACGACTTAGCTTCAAATTCGAGGGAAACACATGGTTTAACTTCAAATCAATGCGAAGTAGTAGGCTTAGCTTCAAATCAATGCGAAACAAATGTTTTGGGTTCAGATACTTGTGATCGAAATGATTTAGCTTCAACTGCATGCGAATCAAACGAGTTAGCTTCAAATTCAAGAGAAACACATGATTTAACTTCAAATCAATGCGAAGTAGAAGGATTAGCTTCAAATCTGTGCGAAACAAATGGTTTGGATTAAGAAACTTGTGATAAACATGGTTTAGCTTCAACTGCATGCGATTCAAACGAGTTAGCTTCAAGTCCAAGAGAAACATATGATATTAACTTCAAATCAATGCGAAGTGGAAGGCTTAGCTTCAAATCCATGCGAAACGAATGATTTACCTTGAAATACTTGCGATAAACATGATTTAGCTTCAACTGCGTGCGAATCAAACGACTTAGCTTCAAATTCAAGAGAAACACATGATTTAACTTCAAATCAACGCGAAGGAGAAGTCTTAGCATCAAATTCATGCGAAACAAATGATTTACCTTGAAATACTTGCGATAAACATGATTTAGCTTCAACTGCGTGCGAATCAAACGACTTAGCTTCAAATCCAAGGGAAACACATGGTTTAACTTCAAATCAACGCGAAGTAGTAGGCTTAGCTTCAAAACAATGCGAAACAAATGTTTTGGGTTCAGATACTTGTGAACAAAATGATTTAGCTTCAACTGCATGCGAATCAAACGAGTTAGCTTCAAATTCAAGAGAAACGCATGATTTAACTTCAAATCAATGCGAAGTAGAAGTCTTAGCATCAAATTCATGCGAAACAAATGATTTACCTTGAAATACTTGTGATAAACATGATTTAGCTTCAACTGCGTGCGAATCAAACGACTTAGCTTCAAATTCGAGGGAAACACATGGTTTAACTTCAAATCAATGCGAAGTAGTAGGCTTAGCTTCAAATCAATGCGAAACAAATGTTTTGGGTTCAGATACTTGTGATCGAAATGATTTAGCTTCAACTGCATGCGAATCAAACGAGTTAGCTTCAAATTCAAGAGAAACACATGATTTAACTTCAAATCAATGCGAAGTAGAAGGATTAGCTTCAAATCTGTGCGAAACAAATGGTTTGGATTAAGAAACTTGTGATAAACATGGTTTAGCTTCAACTGCATGCGATTCAAACGAGTTAGCTTCAAGTCCAAGAGAAACATATGATATTAACTTCAAATCAATGCGAAGTGGAAGGCTTAGCTTCAAATCCATGCGAAACGAATGATTTACCTTCAAATACTTGCGGTTTAAATGAAATAGCTTCAAATGCAGGCGAAACAAACGAGTTAGCTTCAAGACCATGCGAAACACATGAGTTAGCTTCAAATCAATGCGAAGTAGAAGGCTTAGCTTCAAATCCATGTGAAACAAATGGATTAGCTTCAAATACTTGTGATAAACATGATTTAGTTTCAACTGCATACGAATCGAACGAGTTCGCTTCAAATCCCAGGGAAACACATGATTTAACTTCAAATCAATGCGAAGTAGGAGGCTTAGCTTCAAATCAATGCGAAACAAATAGTTTGGATTCAGATACTTGTGATCAAAATGATTTAGCTTCAACTGCATGCGAATCAAACGACTTAGCTTCAAATCCAAGGGAAACACATGGTTTAACTTCAAATCAATGCGAAGTAGTTGGCTTAGCTTCAAAACAATGCGAAACAAATGTTTTGGGTTCAGATACTTGCGGTTTAAATGAAATAGCTTCAAATGCAGGCGAAACAAACGAGTTAGCTTCAAGACCATGCGAAACACATGACTCAGCTTCAAATCAATGCAAAGTAGTAGACTTAGCTTCAAATCAATGCGAAACAAATGGTTTAGATTCAAATACTTGTGATAAACATGATTTAGTTTCAACTGCATACGAATCGAACGAGTTCGCTTCAAATTCAAGAGAAACACACGAATTAACTTCAAATCAATGGGAAGTAGTAGGCTTAGCTTCAAATCAATGCGAAACAAATGAATTACCTTCAAATACCTGCGGTTTAAATGAAATAGCTTCAAATGCAGGCGAAACAAACGAGTTAGCTTCACATCCATGCGAAGCATATGAGTTAGCTTCAAATCAATGCGAAGGAGAAGTCTTAGCATCAAATTCATGCGAAACAAATGATTTACCTTCAAATACTTGCGATAAACATGATTTAGCTTCAACTGCGTGCGAATCAAACGACTTAGCTTCAAATCCAAGGGAAACACATGGTTTAACTTCAAATCAATGCGAAGCAGTAGGCTTAGCTTCAAAACAATGCGAAACAAATGTTTTGGGTTCAGATACTTGTGAACAAAATGATTTAGCTTCAACTGCATGCGAATCAAACGAGTTAGCTTCAAATTCAAGAGAAACACATGATTTAACTTCAAATCAATGCGAAGTAGAAGTCTTAGCATCAAATTCATGCGAAACAAATGATTTACCTTGAAATACTTGTGATAAACATGATTTAGCTTCAACTGCGTGCGAATCAAACGACTTAGCTTCAAATCCGAGGGAAACACATGGTTTAATTTCAAATCAATGCGAAGTAGTAGGCTTAGCTTCAAATCAATGCGAAACAAATGTTTTGGGTTCAGATACTTGTGAACAAAATGATTTAGCTTCAACTGCATGCGAATCAAACGAGTTAGCTTCAAATTCAAGAGAAACACATGATATAACTTCAAATCAATGCGAAGTAGAAGTCTTAGCATCAAATTCATGCGAAACAAATGATTTACCTTCAAATACTTGTGATAAACATGATTTAGCTTCAACTGCGTGCGAATCAAACGACTTAGCTTCAAATTCAAGAGAAACACATGATTTAATTTCAAATCAATGCGAAGGAGAAGTCTTAGCATAAAATTCATGCGAAACAAATGATTTACCTTGAAATACTTGTGATAAACATGATTTAGCTTCAACTGCGTGCGAATCAAACGACTTAGCTTCAAATCCGAGGGAAACACATGGTTTAATTTCAAATCAATGCGATGTAGTAGGCTTAGCTTCAAATCAATGCGAAACAAATGTTTTGGGTTCAGATACTTGTGAACAAAATGATTTAGCTTCAACTGCATGCGAATCAAACGAGTTAGCTTCAAATTCAAGAGAAACACATGATATAACTTCAAATCAATGCGAAGTAGAAGTCTTAGCATCAAATTCATGCGAAACAAATGATTTACCTTGAAATACTTGTGATAAACATGATTTAGCTTCAACTGCGTGCGAATCAAACGACTTAGCTTCAAATCCGAGGGAAACACATGGTTTAACTTCAAATCAATGCGAAGTAGTAGGCTTAGCTTCAAATCAATGCGAAACAAATGTTTTGGGTTCAGATACTTGTGATCGAAATGATTTAGCTTCAACTGCATGCGAATCAAACGAGTTAGCTTCAAATTCAAGAGAAACACATGATTTAACTTCAAATCAATGCGAAGTGGAAGGCTTAGCTTCAAATCCATGCGAAACAAATGATTTACCTTCAAATACTTGCGGTTTAAATGAAATAGCTTCAAATGCAGGCGAAACAAACGAGTTAGCTTCAAGACCATGCGAAACACATGATTCAGCTTCAAATCAATGCGAAGTAGGAGGCTTAGCTTCAAATCAATGCGAAACAAATGGTTTGGATTCAGATACTTGTGATCAAAATGATTTAGCTTCAACTGCATGCGAATCAAACGACTTAGCTTCAAATTCAAGAGAAACACGTGAATTAACTTCAAATCAATGCGAAGTAGTAGGCTTAGCTTCAAATCAATGCGAAACAAATGATTTACGTTCAAATACCTGCGGTTTAAATGAAATAGCTTCAAATGCAGGCGAAACAAACGAGTTAGCTTCACATCCATGCGAAGCATATGAGTTAGCTTCAAATCAATGCGAAGAAGAAGGCTTAGCTTCAAATCCATGTGAAAGAAATGGTTTAGCTTCAAATACTTCTGATAAACACGATTTAGAGTCAATTGCATGCGAATGGAACGAGTTAGCTTCAAATCCCAGGGAATCACATGATTTAACTTCAAATCAATGCGAAGTAGGAGGCTTAGCTTCAAATCTGTGCGAAACAAATGGTTTGGATTCAGATACTTGTGATCAAAATGATTTAGCTTCAACTGCATGCGAATCAAACGAGTTAGCTTCAAATTCAAGAGAAACACATGATTTAACTTCAAATCAACGCGAAGGAGAAGTCTTAGCATCAAATTCATGCGAAACAAATGATTTACCTTGAAATACTTGCGATAAACATGATTTAGCTTCAACTGCGTGCGAATCAAACGACTTAGCTTCAAATCCAAGGGAAACACATGGTTTAACTTCAAATCAACGCGAAGTAGTAGGCTTAGCTTCAAAACAATGCGAAACAAATGTTTTGGGTTCAGATACTTGTGAACAAAATGATTTAGCTTCAACTGCATGCGAATCAAACGAGTTAGCTTCAAATTCAAGAGAAACGCATGATTTAACTTCAAATCAATACGATGTAGAAGGTTTAGCTTCAAATCCATGCAAAACACGTGATTTAACGTCCAATTAATGCGAAGTAGAAGGCTTAGCATCAAATCCATGCGAAACACATGATTTAGCATCTAATCAATGCGAAGTAGAAGGCTTAGCTTCAAATCCATGCGAAACACATGATTTAGCTTCAAATCAGCGCGAAGTAGAAGGCTTAGCTTCAAATCCATGCGAATCAAATGGATCAGTTTCAAATCCATGCAAAACACGTGATTTAGTTTCCAATCAATGCAAAGTAGAAGGCTTAGCTTCAAATACTTGCGATATAAGTGATATAGCTTCAAATGCAGACGAAACAAACGAGTTAGCTTGAAATCTAAGCGAAAGAAATGATTTAGCTTAAAATCGATGCGATGTAGATGGCTTAGCTTCAAATGCAATCGAATCACATGATTTAGCTTCAAATCAATGCGATGTAGAAGGTTTAGCTTCAAATCAATAAGAGGTTGAGGGTTTCGCTTCAAATCAATAGTATGTAGAAGGTTAAGCTTCAAATCAATGCGATGTAGATGGTTTAGCTTCAAATCCATACAAAACACATGATTTATCTTCAAATCAATTCGAAGGACAAGGCTTAGATTCAAATCCATGCGAAACAAATGATTTAGCTTCAAATCAATGCGAAGTAGAAGGCATAGCTTCAAATCCATGCGAAACAAATGGTTTAGCTACAAATGCTTGTGATATACATTATTTAGCTACAACTGCATGCGAAATGAACGAGTTAGCTTCAAATCCATGCGAAACACACAATATAGCTTCAAATCAACGCGATGTAGTAGGTTTAGCTTCAAATCCAAGCGAAACACATGATTTAGCTTCAAATACTTGCGATATAAGTGATCTAGCTTCAAATACAGGCGAAACGAACGAGTTAGCTTCGAATCCATGCCATACACATGATTCAGCTGCAAATCAATGCGATGTAGAAGGTTTAGCTTCAAATCCATGCCAAACACATGATTTAGATTCAAATCCATGGGATGTAGAAAGTTTAGTTTCAAATCCATGCGAAACACATTATTTAGCTGCAAATCAGTGCGATGGAGTAGGTTCAGCTTCAAATCCATGCGCCACATATGATTTAGCTTCAAATACTTGCGATATAAGTGATATAGTTTCAAATGGTGACGAAACGATCGAGTTAGCTTCAAATCCATGCGAAACGCATGATTTAGCTGCAAATCAATGCGATGTAGAAGGTTTAGCTTCAAATCCATGCGAAACAAATGGTTTAGCTTCAAATGAATGCGAAGTAGGAGGCTTAGCTTCAAGTCCATGCAAAACAAATGGTTTAGCTACAAATGCTTGTGATATACATTATTTAGCTACAACTGCATGCGAAACGAACGAGACAGCTTCAAATCCGTGCGAAACACACGATTTAGCTTCAAATCAATGCGATGTAGAAGGTTTAGCTTCAAATCCAAGCGAAACACATGATTTAGCTTCAAATCAACTCGAAGTACAAGGCTAAGGTTCAAATCAATTCGAAACAAATGGTTTAGATACAAATACTTGTGATATACGTTATTTAGATATAACTGCATGCGCAACGAACGAGTTAGCTTCAAATCCATGCAAAACACACGATTAAGCTTCAAGTCAATGATATGTAGAAGGTTTAGCTTAAAAAACAATGCGACACAATGCGGCAGATATTTGCGATATGAGTGATATAGCTTCAAATGCAGACGAAAAAAACGAGTTAGCTTCAAATTCAAGCGGAACACATGATTTTGCTTCAAATTAATGCGAAGTAGAGGGCTTAGCATCAAATCCATGCGAAACGAATGATTTAGCTTCAAATACTTGCGATATGAATGAAACAGCTTCAAATGCAGACAAAACAAAACGAGTTAGCTTCACATCCGTGCGAAACACATGATTTAGCTTCAAATCAATGCGATGTAGAAGATTTAGCTTCAAATTCCATGCGAAACACATGAGTTAGCTTCAAATCAACTCGAAGTACAAGGCTAAGGTTCAAATCAATTCGAAACAAATGGTTTAGATACAAATACTTGTGATATACGTTATTTAGATATAAATGCATGCGCAACGAACGAGTTAGCTTCAAATCCATGCGAAACACATGATCTTAGCTTCAAGTCAATGCGATGTAGAAGGTTTAGCTTCAAATCCATGCGAAACAAATGATTTAGCTTCAGATACTTGCGATATAAGTGATATAGCTTCAAATGCAGGAGGAACGATCGAGATAGCTTCAAATCCATGCGAAACACATGATTTAGATTCAAATCAATGAGAAGTAGAAGGCATAGCTTCAAATACATGAGAGATAATTGATTTAGCTTCAGATAGTTGCGATATAAGTGATATAGCTTCAAATGCAGAGGAAACAAACGAGTTAGCACCAAATCCATGCAAAACACATGATTATGCTTCTCGAGAAACAATTGGTTTAGCATCAAATATTTGTGATACACATGATTTAGCTTCAACTGTATGCGAAACAAACGATGTAGCTTCAAATCCAAGCGAGACACATGATTTATGATCAAATTAATGCGAAGTAGAAGGCTTAGCTTCCAATCCAAGCGAAACACATGATATAGCTTCAAATCAATGCGAAGTAGAAGGCTTGGCTTCAAATCAATCCGAAACAAATTGCTTAGCTTCAAATACTTGTGATATACATGATATAGCTTTAAATGCAGGCGGAACAAAAGAGTTAGCTTCAAATACATGCGAAACACACGATTATGCTTCAAATCAATGCGAAGTAGAATGCTTACCTTCAATTCCATCCCAATCAAAATGTTTAGCTTCAAATACTTGTGATATACATAATTTGGCTTGAACTGCAGTCGTAATAAACGAGTTTGCTTCAAATCCAAGCGAAACACATGATTTAGCTTCAAATCAAAGGGATGTAGAAGGTTTAGCTTCAAATCCATGAGAAACAAATGATTTAGCTTCAGATGCTTGCGATATAAGTGATATAGCTTCAAATGCAGGAGGAACGAACGAGATAGCTTCAAATCCATGCGAAACACATGATTTAGATTCAAATCAATGAGAAGTAGAAGGCATAGCTTCAAAGACATGAGAGAAAATTGATTTAGCTTCAGATAGTTGCGATATAAGTGATATAGCTTCAAATGCAGAGGAAACAAACGAGTTAGCACCAAATCCATGCGAAACACATGATTATGCTTCTCGAGAAACAATTGGTTTAGCATCAAATATTTGTGATACACATGATTTAGCTTCAACTGTATGCGAAACAAACGATGGAGCTTCAAATCCATGCCAAACACATGATTTAGATTCAAATCCATGGGATGTAGAAAGTTTAGTTTCAAATCCATGCGAAACACATGATTTAGCTGCAAATCAATGCGATGTAGAAGGTTTAGCTTCAAATCCATGCGAAACAAATGGTTTAGCTTCAAATGAATGCGAAGTAGGAGGCTTAGCTTCAAGTCCATGCAAAACAAATGGTTTAGCTACAAATGCTTGTGATATACATTATTTAGCTACAACTGCATGCGAAACGAACGAGTCAGCTTCAAATCCGTGCGAAACACACGATTTAGCTTCAAATCAATGCGATGTAGAAGGTTTAGCTTCAAATCCAAGCGAAACACATGATTTAGCTTCAAATCAACTCGAAGTACAAGGCTAAGGTTCAAATCAATTCGAAACAAATGGTTTAGATACAAATACTTGTGATATACGTTATTTAGATATAACTGCATGCGCAACGAACGAGTTAGCTTGAAATCCATGCAAAACACACGATTAAGCTTCAAGTCAATGATATGTAGAAGGTTTAGCTTAAAAAACAATGCGACACAATGCGGCAGATATTTGCGATATGAGTGATATAGCTTCAAATGCAGACGAAAAAAACGAGTTAGCTTCAAATTCAAGCGGAACACATGATTTTGCTTCAAATTAATGCGAAGTAGAGGGCTTAGCATCAAATCCATGCGAAACGAATGATTTAGCTTCAAATACTTGCGATATGAATGAAACAGCTTCAAATGCAGACAAAACAAACGAGTTAGCTTCACATCCGTGCGAAACACATGATTTAGCTTCAAATCGATGCGATGTAGAAGATTTAGCTTCAAATTCCATGCGAAACACATGAGTTAGCTTCAAATCAACTCGAAGTACAAGGCTAAGGTTCAAATCAATTCGAAACAAATGGTTTAGATACAAATACTTGTGATATACGTTATTTAGATATAAATGCATGCGCAACGAACGAGTTAGCTTCAAATCCATGCGAAACACATGATCTAGCTTCAAGTCAATGCGATGTAGAAGGTTTAGCTTCAAATCCATGCGAAACAAATGATTTAGCTTCAGATACTTGCGATATAAGTGATATAGCTTCAAATGCAGGAGGAACGAACGAGATAGCTTCAAATCCATGCGAAACACATGATTTAGATTCAAATCAATGAGAAGTAGAAGGCATAGCTTCAAATACATGAGAGATAATTGATTTAGCTTCAGATAGTTGCGATATAAGTGATATAGCTTCAAATGCAGAGGAAACAAACGAGTTAGCACCAAATCCATGCAAAACACATGATTATGCTTCTCGAGAAACAATTGGTTTAGCATCAAATATTTGTGATACACATGATTTAGCTTCAACTGTATGCGAAACAAACGATGTAGCTTCAAATCCAAGCGAGACACATGATTTATGATCAAATTAATGCGAAGTAGAAGGCTTAGCTTCCAATCCAAGCGAAACACATGATATAGCTTCAAATCAATGCGAAGTAGAAGGCTTGGCTTCAAATCAATCCGAAACAAATTGCTTAGCTTCAAATACTTGTGATATACATGATATAGCTTTAAATGCAGGCGGAACAAAAGAGTTAGCTTCAAATACATGCGAAACACATGATTATGCTTCAAATCAATGCGAAGTAGAATGCTTACCTTCAATTCCATCCCAATCAAAATGTTTAGCTTCAAATACTTGTGATATACATAATTTGGCTTGAACTGCAGTCGTAATAAACGAGTTTGCTTCAAATCCAAGCGAAACACATGATTTAGCTTCAAATCAAAGGGATGTAGAAGGTTTAGCTTCAAATCCATGAGCAACAAATGATTTAGCTTCAGATGCTTGCGATATAAGTGATATAGCTTCAAATGCAGGAGGAACGAACGAGATAGCTTCAAATCTATGCGAAACACATGATTTAGATTCAAATCAATGAGAAGTAGAAGGCATAGCTTCAAATACATGAGAGATAATTGATTTAGCTTCAGATAGTTGCGATATAAGTGATATAGCTTCAAATGCAGAGGAAACAAACGAGTTAGCACCAAATCTATGCGAAACACATGATTATGCTTCTCGAGAAACAATTGGTTTAGCATCAAATATTTGTGATACACATGATTTAGCTTCAACTGTATGCGAAACAAACGATGGAGCTTCAAATCCATGCCAAACACATGATTTAGATTCAAATCCATGGGATGTAGAAAGTTTAGTTTCAAATCCATGCGAAACACATGATTTAGCTGCAAATCAATGCGATGTAGAAGGTTTAGCTTCAAATCCATGCGAAACAAATGGTTTAGCCTCAAATGAATGCGAAGTAGGAGGCTTAGCTTCAAGTCCATGCAAAACAAATGGTTTAGCTACAAATGCTTGTGATATACATTATTTAGCTACAACTGCATGCGAAACGAACGAGTCAGCTTCAAATCCGTGCGAAACACACGATTTAGCTTCAAATCAATGCGATGTAGAAGGTTTAGCTTCAAATCCAAGCGAAACACATGATTTAGCTTCAAATCAACTCGAAGTACAAGGCTAAGGTTCAAATCAATTCGAAACAAATGGTTTAGATACAAATACTTGTGATATACGTTATTTAGATATAACTGCATGCGCAACGAACGAGTTAGCTTCAAATCCATGCAAAACACACGATTAAGCTTCAAGTCAATGATATGTAGAAGGTTTAGCTTAAAAAACAATGCGACACAATGCGGCAGATATTTGCGATATGAGTGATATAGCTTCAAATGCAGACGAAAAAAACGAGTTAGCTTCAAATTCAAGCGGAACACATGATTTTGCTTCAAATTAATGCGAAGTAGAGGGCTTAGCATCAAATCCATGCGAAACGAATGATTTAGCTTCAAATACTTGCGATATGAATGAAACAGCTTCAAATGCAGACAAAACAAACGAGTTAGCTTCACATCCGTGCGAAACACATGATTTAGCTTCAAATCGATGCGATGTAGAAGATTTAGCTTCAAATTCCATGCGAAACACATGAGTTAGCTTCAAATCAACTCGAAGTACAAGGCTAAGGTTCAAATCAATTCGAAACAAATGGTTTAGATACAAATACTTGTGATATACGTTATTTAGATATAAATGCATGCGCAACGAACGAGTTAGCTTCAAATCCATGCGAAACACATGATCTAGCTTCAAGTCAATGCGATGTAGAAGGTTTAGCTTCAAATCCATGCGAAACAAATGATTTAGCTTCAGATACTTGCGATATAAGTGATATAGCTTCAAATGCAGGAGGAACGAACGAGATAGCTTCAAATCCATGCGAAACACATGATTTAGATTCAAATCAATGAGAAGTAGAAGGCATAGCTTCAAATACATGAGAGATAATTGATTTAGCTTCAGATAGTTGCGATATAAGTGATATAGCTTCAAATGCAGAGGAAACAAACGAGTTAGCACCAAATCCATGCAAAACACATGATTATGCTTCTCGAGAAACAATTGGTTTAGCATCAAATATTTGTGATACACATGATTTAGCTTCAACTGTATGCGAAACAAACGATGTAGCTTCAAATCCAAGCGAGACACATGATTTATGATCAAATTAATGCGAAGTAGAAGGCTTAGCTTCCAATCCAAGCGAAACACATGATATAGCTTCAAATCAATGCGAAGTAGAAGGCTTGGCTTCAAATCAATCCGAAACAAATTGCTTAGCTTCAAATACTTGTGATATACATGATATAGCTTTAAATGCAGGCGGAACAAAAGAGTTAGCTTCAAATACATGCGAAACACATGATTATGCTTCAAATCAATGCGAAGTAGAATGCTTACCTTCAATTCCATCCCAATCAAAATGTTTAGCTTCAAATACTTGTGATATACATAATTTGGCTTGAACTGCAGTCGTAATAAACGAGTTTGCTTCAAATCCAAGCGAAACACATGATTTAGCTTCAAATCAAAGGGATGTAGAAGGTTTAGCTTCAAATCCATGAGCAACAAATGATTTAGCTTCAGATGCTTGCGATATAAGTGATATAGCTTCAAATGCAGGAGGAACGAACGAGATAGCTTCAGATCCATGCGAAACACATGATTTAGATTCAAATCAATGAGAAGTAGAAGGCATAGCTTCAAATACATGAGAGATAATTGATTTAGCTTCAGATAGTTGCGATATAAGTGATATAGCTTCAAATGCAGAGGAAACAAACGAGTTAGCACCAAATCTATGCGAAACACATGATTATGCTTCTCGAGAAACAATTGGTTTAGCATCAAATATTTGTGATACACATGATTTAGCTTCAACTGTATGCGAAACAAACGATGGAGCTTCAAATCCATGCCAAACACATGATTTAGATTCAAATCCATGGGATGTAGAAAGTTTAGTTTCAAATCCATGCGAAACACATGATTTAGCTGCAAATCAATGCGATGTAGAGGGCTTAGCATCAAATCCATGCGAAACGAATGATTTAGCTTCAAATACTTGCGATATGAATGAAACAGCTTCAAATGCAGACAAAACAAACGAGTTAGCTTCACATCCGTGCGAAACACATGATTTAGCTTCAAATCAATGCGATGTAGAAGATTTAGCTTCAAATTCCATGCGAAACACATGAGTTAGCTTCAAATCAACTCGAAGTACAAGGCTAAGGTTCAAATCAATTCGAAACAAATGGTTTAGATACAAATACTTGTGATATACGTTATTTAGATATAAATGCATGCGCAACGAACGAGTTAGCTTCAAATCCATGCGAAACACATGATCTAGCTTCAAGTCAATGCGATGTAGAAGGTTTAGCTTCAAATCCATGCGAAACAAATGATTTAGCTTCAGATACTTGCGATATAAGTGATATAGCTTCAAATGCAGGAGGAACGAACGAGATAGCTTCAAATCCATGCGAAACACATGATTTAGATTCAAATCAATGAGAAGTAGAAGGCATAGCTTCAAATACATGAGAGATAATT
Source organism: Megalopta genalis (assembly GCF_051020955.1). Classification (NCBI taxonomy): domain Eukaryota; kingdom Metazoa; phylum Arthropoda; class Insecta; order Hymenoptera; family Halictidae; genus Megalopta; species Megalopta genalis. Next base: position 14,073 of record NW_027476605.1, read on the forward strand.
GATTTAGCTTCAGATAGTTGCGATATAAGTGATATAGCTTCAAATGCAGAGGAAACAAACGAGTTAGCACCAAATCCATGCAAAACACATGATTATGCTTCTCGAGAAACAATTGGTTTAGCATCAAATATTTGTGATACACATGATTTAGCTTCAACTGTATGCGAAACAAACGATGTAGCTTCAAATCCAAGCGAGACACATGATTTATGATCAAATTAATGCGAAGTAGAAGGCTTAGCTTCCAATCCAAGCGAAACACATGATATAGCTTCAAATCAATGCGAAGTAGAAGGCTTGGCTTCAAATCAATCCGAAACAAATTGCTTAGCTTCAAATACTTGTGATATACATGATATAGCTTTAAATGCAGGCGGAACAAAAGAGTTAGCTTCAAATACATGCGAAACACATGATTATGCTTCAAATCAATGCGAAGTAGAATGCTTACCTTCAATTCCATCCCAATCAAAATGTTTAGCTTCAAATACTTGTGATATACATAATTTGGCTTGAACTGCAGTCGTAATAAACGAGTTTGCTTCAAATCCAAGCGAAACACATGATTTAGCTTCAAATCAAAGGGATGTAGAAGGTTTAGCTTCAAATCCATGAGCAACAAATGATTTAGCTTCAGATGCTTGCGATATAAGTGATATAGCTTCAAATGCAGGAGGAACGAACGAGATAGCTTCAAATCCATGCGAAACACATGATTTAGATTCAAATCAATGAGAAGTAGAAGGCATAGCTTCAAATACATGAGAGATAATTGATTTAGCTTCAGATAGTTGCGATATAAGTGATATAGCTTCAAATGCAGAGGAAACAAACGAGTTAGCACCAAATCCATGCGAAACACATGATTATGCTTCTCGAGAAACAATTGGTTTAGCATCAAATATTTGTGATACACATGATTTAGCTTCAACTGTATGCGAAACAAACGATGTAGCTTCAAATCCAAGCGAGACACATGATTTATGATCAAATTAATGCGAAGTAGAAGGCTTAGCTTCCAATCCAAGCGAAACACATGATATAGCTTCAAATCAATGCGAAGTAGAAGGCTTGGCTTCAAATCAATCCGAAACAAATTGCTTAGCTTCAAATACTTGTGATATACATGATATAGCTTTAAATGCAGGCGGAACAAAAGAGTTAGCTTCAAATACATGCGAAACACATGATTATGCTTCAAATCAATGCGAAGTAGAATGATTACCTTCAATTCCATCCCAATCAAAATGTTTAGCTTCAAATACTTGTGATATACATAATTTGGCTTGAACTGCAGTCGTAATAAACGAGTTTGCTTCAAATCCAAGCGAAACACATGATTTAGCTTCAAATCAAAGGGATGTAGAAGGTTTAGCTTCAAATCCATGAGAAACACATGATTTAGCTTCAGATGCTTGCGATATAAGTGATATAGCTTCAAATGCAGGAGGAACGAACGAGATAGCTTCAAATCCATGCGAAACACATGATTTAGATTCAAATCAATGAGAAGTAGAAGGCATAGCTTCAAATACATGAGAGATAATTGATTTAGATTCAGATAGTTGCGATATAAGTGATATAGCTTCAAATGCAGAGGAAACAAACGAGTTAGCACCAAATCCATGCAAAACACATGATTATGCTTCACGAGAAACAATTGGTTTAGCATCAAATATTTGTGATACACATGATTTAGCTTCAACTGTATGCGAAACAAACGAGATAGCTTCAAATCCAAGCGAGAAACGTGATTTATGATCAAATTAATGCGAAGTAGAAGGCTTAGCTTCCAATCCAAGCGAAACACATGATATAGCTTCAAATCAATGCGAAGTAGAAGGCTTGGCTTCAAATCAATCCGAAACAAATTGCTTAGCTTCAAATACTTGTGATATACATGATATAGCTTTAAATGCAGGCGGAACAAAAGAGTTAGCTCCAAATACATGCGAAACACATGATTAAGTTTCAGATCAATGATATGTAGACGGTTCAGCTTAAAAAACAATGCGACACAAATGATTTAGCTTCAGATACTTGCGATATGAGCGATATAGCTTCAAATGCAGACGAAACAAACGAGTTAGCATCAAATCCACGCGAAACACATGATATAGATGCAAATCAATGCGATGTAGAAGGTTTAGCTTCGAATCCATGCGAAACAAATGACATGGCTTCAAACACTTGGGATATAAGTGGTATAGCTTCAAATGCTGACGAAACAAACGGGTTAGCTTCAACTCCATGCGAAACACATGATTTACCTACAAATCAATAAGATGTAGAATGTTTAGCTTCAAATCCAAACGAAGCGCATGATTTAGCTTCAAACCAATGCGATGTAGAAGGTTTAGCATCAAATCCTTGCGAAACAAATGATTTAGCTTCAAACACTTGGGATATAAGTGATATAGCTTCAAATGCAGACGAATCAAACGAGTTAGCATCGAAATCTATGCGAAACACATGATTTAGCTTCAAATCAATGCGATGAAGAAGGTTTAGCTTCAAATCCGCCCGAAACAAATGATTTAGCTTCAAATACTTGCGATATATGTGATATAGCTTCAAATGCAGGAGAGACAAATCAGTTAGCTTCAAATCTATGCGAAACACATGAATTAGCTTCAAATCAATTCGAAGGACAAGGCTTAGATTCAAATCCATGCGAAACAAATGATTTAGCTTCATATCAATGCGAAGTAGAAGGCTTCGCTTCAAATCCATGCCACACAACTGATTGAGCATCAAATACTTGCGATATAAATGATATAGCTTCAAATGCAGGCGAAACAAACGAGTTAGCTTCAAATCCATGCGAAACACGTGATTTAGATGCAAATCACTGCGACGTAGAAGGCTTTGCTTTAAGTCCATGCGAAACGAATGATTTAGCTTCAAATACTTGCGATATAAATGATATAGCTTCAAATGCAGGCGACACAAATGAGTTAGCTTCAAATCCATGCGAAACACATGATTTAGCTTCATATCAATGCGAAGTAGAAGGCTTCGCTTCAAATCCATGCGACACAACTGATTGAGCATCAAATACTTGCGATATAAATGATATAGCTTCAAATGCAGGCGAAACAAACGAGTTAGCTTCAAATCCATGCGAAACACATGATTTAGCTTCAAATCAATGCGAAGTAGAAGGCTTAGCTTCAAATCCATGCGAAACAAATGGTTTAGCTTCAAATACTTGCGATATAAGTGATATAGCTTCAAATGCAGGCGGAACAAACGAGTTAGCTTAAAATCCATGCGAAACACATGATTGTGCTTCAAAACAATGCGAAGATGAAGGCTTAGCATCTAATCCATGCGAAATAAATGAGTTACCATCAAATACTTGCGATATAAATGAAATAGCTTCAAATCCATGCAAAACAAATGATTTAGCACAGGAACTTGCGACATGAGTGATATAGATTCAAATGCAGGGGAAACAAACGTGTTAGCTCCAAATCTATGCGAAACAAATGATTTAGTTTCAAATCAATGCGCAGTAGAAAGCTTAGCTTCAAATCCATGCCATACACAAGATTTAGCTTCAAATCAATGCGATGTAGTAGGTTCAGCTTCAAATCCATGCGACACATATGATTTAGCTTCAAATACTTGCGATATAACTAATATAGCTTCAAATGCAGGCGGAACAAACGAGTTAGCTTCAAATCCATGCGAAACACATGATATAGCTTCACATCAATGCGAAGTAGAAGGATTAGCTTCAAATCCGTGCGGAACAAACGATTGAACTTCAAACACTTCGGATATAGGTGATATAGCTTCAGCTGCATGCGAAACAAACGAGTTAGCTTCAAATCCATGCGAAACACATGATTATGCTTCAAATCAATGCGAAGTAGAATGCTTACCTTCAATTCCATCCGAATCAAAAGGTTTAGATTCAAATACTTGTGATATACATGATTTCGATTCAACTCTATGTGAAACAAACGTGTTAGCTTCAAATCCAAGCAAAACACATGATTTAGATTCAAATCAATGCGATCTAGAAGGCTTAGCTTCAAATCCATGCAAACACGTGATTTAGCTTCCAATCAATGCGAAGTAGAAGGCTTAGCTTCAAATCCATGCGAAACACATGCTTTAGCTGCAAATCAATGCAAAGTAGAAGGCTTAGCTTCAAATCCATGTGAAACAAATGGTTTAGCTTCAAATACTTCTGATAAACACGATTTAGAGTCAATTGCATGCGAATGGAACGAGTTAGCTTCAAATCCCTGGGAAACACATGATTTAACTTCAAATCAATGCAAAGTAGGAGGCTTAGCTTCAAATCTGTGCGAAACAAATGGTTTGGATTCAGATACTTGTGATAAACATGGTATAGATTCAACTGCGTGCGAATCAAACGACTTAGCTTCAAATCCAAGGGAAACACATGATTTAACTTCAAATCAATGCGAAGTCGAAGGCTTAGCTTCAAATCAATGCCGAACAAATGATTTAGCTTCAAATACTTGTGATAAACATGATTTAGCTTCAACTGCATGCGGATCGGACGAATTAGCTTCAAATCCAAGGGAAACACATGATTTAACTTCAAATCAATGCGAAGTAGTAGGCTTACCTTCAAATCAATGCGAAACAAATGGTTTGGATTCAGATACTTATGATCAAAATGATTTGGCTTCAACTGCATTCGAATCAAACGAGTTAGCTTCAAATTCAAGAGAAACACATGATTTAACTTCAAATCAATGCGAAGTAGAAGGCTTAGCTTCAAATCCATGCGAAATAAATGATTTACCTTCAAATACTTCTGATAAACATGATTTAGCTTCAACTGCATGCGAATCAAACGACTTAGCTTCAAATCCAACGGAAACACATGATTTAACTTCAAATCAATGCGAAGTAGAAGGCTTAGCTTCAAATCAATGCGAAACAAATGATTTAGCTTCAAATACTTGTGATAAACATGATTTAACTTCAACTGCATGCGAATCGAACGAGTTAGCTTCAAATTCAAGAGAAACACATGATTTAACTTCAAATCAATGCGAAGTAGAAGGATTAGCTTCAAATCCATGCGAAACATGTGGTTTAGCTTCAAATACTTCTGATAAACACGATTTAGAGAAAGTTGCATGCGAATGGAACGAGTTAGTTTCAAATCCCTGGGAAACACATGATTTAACTTCAAATCAATGCAAAGTAGGAGGCTTAGCTTCAAATCTGTGCGAAACAAATGGTTTGGATTCAGATACTTGTGATAAACATGGTATAGATTCAACTGCGTGCGAATCAAACGACTTAGCTTCAAATCCAAGGGAAACACATGATTTAACTTCAAATCAATGCGAAGTCGAAGGCTTAGCTTCAAATCAATGCCGAACAAATGATTTAGCTTCAAATACTTGTGATAAACATGATTTAGCTTCAACTGCATGCGGATCGGACGAATTAGCTTCAAATCCAAGGGAAACACATGATTTAACTTCAAATCAATGCGAAGTAGTAGGCTTACCTTCAAATCAATGCGAAACAAATGGTTTGGATTCAGATACTTATGATCAAAATGATTTGGCTTCAACTGCATTCGAATCAAACGAGTTAGCTTCAAATTCAAGAGAAACACATGATTTAACTTCAAATCAATGCGAAGTAGAAGGCTTAGCTTCAAATCCATGCGAAATAAATGATTTACCTTCAAATACTTCTGATAAACATGATTTAGCTTCAACTGCATGCGAATCAAACGACTTAGCTTCAAATCCAACGGAAACACATGATTTAACTTCAAATCAATGCGAAGTAGAAGGCTTAGCTTCAAATCAATGCGAAACAAATGATTTAGCTTCAAATACTTGTGATAAACATGATTTAACTTCAACTGCATGCGAATCGAACGAGTTAGCTTCAAATTCAAGAGAAACACATGATTTAACTTCAAATCAATGCGAAGTAGAAGGATTAGCTTCAAATCCATGCGAAACATGTGGTTTAGCTTCAAATACTTCTGATAAACACGATTTAGAGAAAGTTGCATGCGAATGGAACGAGTTAGTTTCAAATCCCAGGGAAACACATGATTTAACTTCAAATCAATGCGAAGTAGGAGGCTTAGCTTCAAATCTGTGCGAAACAATTGGTTTGGATTCAGATACTTGTGATAAACATGGTTTAGCTTCAACTGCATGCGATTCAAACGAGTTAGCTTCAAATCCAGGAGAAACACATGATATTAACTTCAAATCAATGCGAAGTGGAAGGCTTAGCTTCAAATCCATGCGAAACAAATGATTTACCTTCAAATACCTGCGGTTTAAATGAAATAGCTTCAAATGCAGGAGAAACAAACGAGTTAGCTTCAAATCCATGCGATACACATGATTTAGCTTCAAATCAATACGAAGTAGTAGGCTTAGCTTCAAATCAATGCGAATCAAATGGTTTGGATTCAGATACTTGTGATGGACACGATTTAGAGTCAACTGCATGCGAATCAAACGAGTTAACTTCATATTCAAGAGAATCACATGACTTAACTTCAAATCAATGCAAGGTTGGAGGCTTATCTTCAAGTCAATGCGAAACAAATGATTTAGCTTGAAATACTTGTGATAAACATGATTTAGCTTCAACTGCATGCGAATCGAACGAGTTAGCTTCAAATCCAAGGGAAACACATTATTTAACTTCAAATCAATACGAAGTAGTAGGCTTAGCGTCAAATCAATGCGAAACAAATGGTTTGGATTCAGATACTTGTGATCGAAATGATTTAGCTTCAACTGCATGCGAATCTAACGAGTTAGCTTCAAATTCAACAGAAACACATGATTTAACTTCAAATCAATGCGAAGTAGAAGGATTAGCTTCAAATCCATGCGAAAAATGTGGTTCAGCATCAAATACTTGTGATGAACATGATTTAGCTTCAACTGCATGCGAATCAAACGACTTAGCTTCAAATCCTACGGAAACACATGATTTAAATTCAAATCTATGCAAAGTAGTAGGCTTAGCTTCAAATCAATGCGAAACAAATGTTTTGGGTTCAGATACTTGTAATAAACATGATTTAGCTTCAACTGCATGCGATTCTAACGAGTTAGCTTCAAATCCAAGAGAAACACATGACATTAACTTCAAATCAATGCGAAGTGGAAGGCTTAGCTTCAAATCCATGCGAAACAAATGATTTACCTTCAAATACCTGCGGTTTAAATGAAATAGCTTCAAATGCAGGCGAAACAAACGTGTTAGCTTCAAATCCATGCGAAGCACATGAGTTAGCTTCAAATCAATGCGAAGTAGAAGGCTTAGCTTAAAATCCATGTGAAACAAATGGTTTGGATTCAGATACTTGTGATCGAAGTGATTTAGCTTCAACTGCATGCGAATCAAACGAGTTAGCTTCAAATTCAACAGAAACACATGATTTAACTTCAAATCAATGCGAAGTCGAAGGATTAGCTTCAAATCCATGCGAAACATGTGGTTCAGCATCAAATACTTGTGATGAACACGATTTAGAGTCAACTGCATGCGAATCAAACGAATTAGCTTCAAGTCCAAGGGAAACACATGATTTAACTTCAAATCAATGCGAAGTAGTAGGTTTAGCTTCAAATCAATGCGAAACAAATGATTTAGCTTCAAATACTTGTGATAAACATGATTAAGCTTCAACTGCATGCGAATCAAACGAGTTATATTGAAATCGGAGGGAAACACATGATTTACCTTCAAATAACTGCGGTTTAAATGAAATAGCTTCAAATGCAGGCGAAAAAATCGAGTTAGCATCAAACCCATGCGAAACACTTGATTCAGCATCAAATCAATATGAAGTAGATGGCTTAACTTCAAATCCATGCGAAACAAATGATTAACTTTCAAATACCTGCGGTTTAAATGAAATAGCTTCAAATGCAGGAGAAACAAACGAGTTAGCTTCAAATCCTTGCGATACACATGATTTAGCTTCAAACCAATACGAAGTAGTAGGCTTAGCTTCAAATCAATGCGAATCAAATGCTTTGGATTCAGATACTTGTGATGGACACGATTTAGAGTCAACTGCATGCGAATCAAACGAGTTAACTTCATATTCAAGAGAAACACATGATTTAACTTCAAATCAATGCGAAGTTGGAGGCTTAGCTTCAAATCAATGCGAAACAAATGATTTAGCTTCAAATACTTGTGATAAACATGATTTAACTTCAACTGCATGCGAATCGAACGAGTTAGCTTCAAATTCAAGAGAAACACATGATTTAACTTCAAATCAATGCGAAGTAGAAGGATTAGCTTCAAATCCATGCGAAACATGTGGTTTAGCTTCAAATACTTCTGATAAACACGATTTAGAGAAAGTTGCATGCGAATGGAACGAGTTAGTTTCAAATCCCAGGGAAACACATGATTTAACTTCAAATCAATGCGAAGTAGGAGGCTTAGCTTCAAATCTGTGCGAAACAATTGGTTTGGATTCAGATACTTGTGATAAACATGGTTTAGCTTCAACTGCATGCGATTCAAACGAGATAGCTTCAAATCCAAGAGAAACACATGATATTAACTTCAAATCAATGCAAAGTAGAAGGCTTAGCTTCAAATCCATGCGAAACAAATGAATTACTTTCAAATGCCTGCGGTTTAAATGAAATAGCTTCAAATGCAGGCGAAACAAACGAGTTAGCTCCAAATCCATGCGAAGCACATGAGTTAGCTTCAAATCAATGCGAAGTAGAAGGCTTAGCTTCAAATCCATGTGAAACAAATGGTTTAGCTTCAAATACTTCTGATAAACACGATTTAGAGTCAATTGTATGCGAATGGAACGAGTTAGCTTCAAATCCCAGGGAAACACACGATATAACTTCAAATCAATGCGAAGTAGGAGGCTTAGCTTCAAATCGGTGCGAAACAAATTGTTTGGATTCAGATACTTGTAATAAACATAATTTAGCTTCAACTGCATGCGAATCAAACGAGTTAGCTTCAAATCCCAGAGAAACACATGATTTAACTTCTAATCAATGCGAAGTAGAAGGCTTAGCTTCAAATTCATGCGAAACAAATGATTAACTTTCAAATACCTGCGGTTTAAATGAAATAGCTTCAAATGCAGGAGAAACAAACGAGTTAGCTTCAAATCCTTGCGATACACATGATTTAGCTTCAAACCAATACGAAGTAGTAGGCTTAGCTTCAAATCAATGCGAATCAAATGCTTTGGATTCAGATTCTTGTGATGGACACGATTTAGAGTCAACTGCATGCGAATCAAATGAGTTAACTTCATATTCAAGAGAAACACATGATTTAACTTCAAATCAATGCGAAGTTGGAGGCTTAGCTTCAAATCAATGCGAAACAAATGATTTAGCTTCAAATACTTGTGATAAACATGATTTAACTTCAACTGCATGCGAATCGAACGAGTTAGCTTCAAATTCAAGAGAAACACATGATTTAACTTCAAATCAATGCGAAGTAGAAGGATTAGCTTCAAATCCATGCGAAACATGTGGTTTAGCTTCAAATACTTCTGATGAACACGATTTAGAGAAAGTTGCATGCGAATGGAACGAGTTAGCTTCAAATCCCAGGGAAACACATGATTTAACTTCAAATCAATGCGAAGTAGGAGGCTTAGCTTCAAATCAATGCGAAACAAATGTTTTGGGTTCAGATACTTGTAATAAACATGATTTAGCTTCAACTGCATGCGATTCTAACGAGTTAGCTTCAAATCCAGGAGAAACACATGATATTAACTTCAAATCAATGCGAAGTGGAAGGCTTTGCTTCAAATCCATGCGAAACAAATGATTTACCTTCAAATACCTGCGGTTTAAATGAAATAGCTTCAAATGAAGGCGAAACAAACGTGTTAGCTTCAAATCCATGCGAAGCACATGAGTTAGCTTCAAATCAATGCGAAGTAGAAGGCTTAGCTTCAAATCCATGTGAAACAAATGGTTTGGATTCAGATACTTGTGATCGAAATGATTTAGCTTCAACTGCATGCGAATCAAACGAGTTAGCTTCAAATTCAACAGAAACACATGATTCAACTTCAAATCAATGCGAAGTAGTAGGTTTAGCTTCAAATCAATGCGAAACAAATGATTTAGTTTCAAATACTTGTGATAAACATGATTAAGCTTCAACTGCATGCGAATCAAACGAGTTATATTGAAATCGGAGGGAAACACATGATTTACCTTCAAATAACTGCGGTTTAAATGAAATAGCTTCAAATGCAGGCGAAAAAAATGAGTTAGCATCAAACCCATGCGAAACACATGATTCAGCATCAAATCAATATGAAGTAGAAGGCTTAGCTTCAAATCCATGCGAAACATGTGGTTTAGCATCAAATACTTGTGATAAACGGGATTTAGAGTCAACTGCATGCGAATCAAACGAGTTAGCTTCAAATCCAAGGGAAACACATGATTTAACTTCAAATCAATACGAAGTAGTAGGCTTAGCGTCAAATCAATGCGAAACAAATTGTTGGGATTCAGATACTTGGGATCAAAACGATTTAGCTTCAACTGCATGCGAATCAAACGAGTTAGCTTCAAATTCAAGTGAAACACATGATTTATCTTCAAATCAATGCGAAGTAGAAGGCTTAGCTTCAAATCAATGCGAAACAAATGATTTAGCTTCAAATACTTGTGATAAACATGATTTAGAGTCAACTGCATGCGAATCAGACGAGTTAGCTTCAAATCCAATCGAAAAACATGATTTAACTTCAAATCAATGCGAAATTGGAGGCTTAGCTTCAAATCAATGCGAAACAAATGATTTAGCTTCAAATACTTGTGATAAACATGATTTAGCTTCAACTGCATGCGAATCAAACGAGTTAGCTTCAAATCCAAGGGAAACACATTATTTAACTTCAAATCATTACGAAGTAGTAGGCTTAGCATCAAATCAGTGCGAAACAAATGGTTTGGATTCAGATACTTGTGATCGAAATGATTTAGCTTCAACTGCATGCGAATCAAACGAGTTAGCCTCAAATTCAAGAGAAACACATGATTTAACTTCAAATCAATGCGAAGTAGAAGGATTAGCTTCAAATCCATGCGAAACATGTGGTTTAGCTTCAAATACTTGTGATGAAAACGATTTAGAGTCAACTGCATGCGAATCAAACGAGTTAGCTTCAAATCCAAGGGAAACACATGATTTAACTTCAAATCAATGCGAAGTAGTAGGCTTAGCTGCAAATCAATGCGAAACAAATGATTTACGTTCAAATACCTGCGGTTTAAATGAAATAGCTTCAAATGCAGGCGAAACAAACTAGTTAGCTTCAAATCCATGCGAAGCACATGAGTTAGCTTCAAATCAATGCCAAGTAGAAGGCTTAGCTTCAATTCCATGTGAAACAAATGGTTTAGCTTCAAATACTTGTGATAAACACGATTTAGAGTCAATTGCATGCGAATGGAACGAGTTAGCTTCAAATCCCAGAGAAACACATGATTTAACTTCAAATCAATGCGAAGTAGAAGGGTTAGCTGCAAATCTGTGCGAAACAAATGGTTTGGATTCAGATACTTGTAATAAACATAATTTAGCTTCAACTGCATGCGAATCAAACGAGTTAGCTTCAAATCCCAGAGAAACACATGATTTAACTTCTAATCAATGCGAAGTAGAAGGCTTAGCTTCAAATCCATGCGAAACAAATGATTAACTTTTTAATACCTGCGGTTTAAATGAAATAGCTTCAAATGCAGGAGAAACAAACGAGTTAGCTTCAATCCTTGCGATACACATGATTTAGCTTCAAATCAATACGAAGTAGTAGGGTTAGCTTCAAATCAATGCGAATCAAATGGTTTGGATTCAGATACTTGTGATGGACACGATTTAGAGTCAACTGCATGCGAATCAAACGAGTTAACTTCATATTCAAGAGAAACACATGATTTAACTTCAAATCAATGCGAAGTTGGAGGCTTAGCTTCAAATCAATGCGAAACAAATGATTTAGCTTCAAATACTTGTGATAAACATGATTTAACTTCAACTGCATGCGAATCAAACGAGTTAGCTTCAAATCCAAGGGAAACACATTATTTAACTTCAAATCATTACGAAGTAGTAGGCTTAGCATCAAATCAGTGCGAAACAAATGGTTTGGATTCAGATACTTGTGATCGAAATGATTTAGCTTCAACTGCATGCGATTCAAACGAGATAGCTTCAAATCCAAGAGAAACACATGATATTAACTTCAAATCAATGCAAAGTAGAAGGCTTAGCTTCAAATCCATGCGAAACAAATGAATTACCTTCAAATGCCTGCGGTTTAAATGAAATAGCTTCAAATGCAGGCGAAACAAACGAGTTAGCTCCAAATCCATGCGAAGCACATGAGTTAGCTTCAAATCAATGCGAAGTAGAAGGCTTAGCTTCAAATCCATGTGAAACAAATGGTTTAGCTTCAAATACTTCTGATAAACACGATTTAGAGTCAATTGCATGCGAATGGAACGAGTTAGCTTCAAATCCCAGGGAAACACATGATTTAACTTCAAATCAATGCAAAGTAGGCGGCTTAGCTTCAAATCTGTGCGAAACGAATGGTTTGGATTCAGATACTTGTGATAAACATGGTTTAGATTCAACTGCGAGCGAATCAAACGACTTAGCTTCAAATCCAAGGGAAACACATGATTTAACTTCAAATCAATGCGAAGTCGAAGGCTTAGCTTCAAATCAATGCGGAACAAATGATTTAGCTTCAAATACTTGTGATAAACATGATTTAGCTTCAACTGCATGCGAATCGGACGAATTAGCTTCAAATCCAAGGGAAACACATGATTTAACTTCAAATCGATGCGAAGTAGTAGGCTTACCTTCAAATCAATGCGAAACAAATGGTTTGGATTCAGATACTTATGATCAAAATGATTTGGCTTCAACTGCATGCGAATCAAACGAGTTAGCTTCAAATTCATGAGAAACACATGATTTAACTTCAAATCAATGCGAAGTAGAAGGCTTAGCTCAAATCCATGCGAAATAAATGATTTACCTTCAAATACTTCTGATAAACATGATTTAGCTTCAACTGCATGCGAATCAAACGACTTAGCTTCAAATGCAAGGGAAACACATGACTTAACTTCAACTCAATGCGAAGTAGTAGGCTTAGCTTCAAATCAATGCGAAACAAATGTTTTGGGTTCAGATACTTGTAATAAACATGATTTAGCTTCAACTGCATGCGATTCAAACGAGCTAGCTTCAAATCCAAGAGAAACACATGATATTAACTTCAAATCAATGCGAAGTGGAAGGCTTAGCTTCAAATCCATGCGAAACAAATGATTTACCTTCAAATATCTGCGGTTTAAATGAAATAGCTTCAAATGCAGGCGAAACAAACGAGTTAGCTTCAAATCCATGCAAAGCACATGAGTTAGCTTCAAATCAATGCGAAGTAGTAGGCTTAGCTTCAAATCCATGTGAAACAAATGGTTTGTATTCAGATACTTGTGATGGACACGATTTAGAGTCAACTGCATGCGAATCAAACGAGTTAGCTTCAAATTCAAGAGAAACACATGATTTAACTTCAAATCAATGCGAAGTAGGAGGCTTAGATTCAAATCAATGCGAAACAAATGATTTAGCTTCAAATACTTGTGATAAACATGATTTAGCTTCAACTGCATGCGAATCGAACGAGTTAGCTTCAAATCCAAGGGAAACACATTATTTAACTTCAAATCAATGGGAAGTAGTAGGCTTAGCTTCAAATCAATGCGAAACAAATGAATTACCTTCAAATACCTGCGGTTTAAATGAAATAGCTTCAAATGCAGGCGAAACAAACGAGTTAGCTTCACATCCATGCGAAGCATATGAGTTAGCTTCAAATCAATGCGAAGGAGAAGTCTTAGCATCAAATTCATGCGAAACAAATGATTTACCTTCAAATACTTGCGATAAACATGATTTAGCTTCAACTGCGTGCGAATCAAACGACTTAGATTCAAATCCAAGGGAAACACATGGTTTAACTTCAAATCAATGCGAAGCAGTAGGCTTAGCTTCAAAACAATGCGAAACAAATGTTTTGGGTTCAGATACTTGTGAACAAAATGATTTAGCTTCAACAGCATGCGAATCAAACGAGTTAGCTTCAAATTCAAGAGAAACACATGATTTAACTTCAAATCAATGCGAAGTAGAAGTCTTAGCATCAAATTCATGCGAAACAAATGATTTACCTTGAAATACTTGTGATAAACATGATTTAGCTTCAACTGCGTGCGAATCAAACGACTTAGCTTCAAATCCGAGGGAAACACATGGTTTAATTTCAAATCAATGCGAAGTAGTAGGCTTAGCTTCAAATCAATGCGAAACAAATGTTTTGGGTTCAGATACTTGTGAACAAAATGATTTAGCTTCAACTGCATGCGAATCAAACGAGTTAGCTTCAAATTCAAGAGAAACACATGATATAACTTCAAATCAATGCGAAGTAGAAGTCTTAGCATCAAATTCATGCGAAACAAATGATTTACCTTCAAATACTTGTGATAAACATGATTTAGCTTCAACTGCGTGCGAATCAAACGACTTAGCTTCAAATCCAAGGGAAACACATGATTTAACTTCAAATCAATGCGAAGGAGAAGTCTTAGCATAAAATTCATGCGAAACAAATGATTTACCTTCAAATACTTGCGATAAACATGATTTAGCTTCAACTGCGTGCGAATCAAACGACTTAGCTTCAAATCCAAGGGAAACACATGGTTTAACTTCAAATCAATGCGAAGTAGTAGGCTTAGCTTCAAAACAATGCGAAACAAATGTTTTGGGTTCAGATACTTGTGAACAAAATGATTTAGCTTCAACTGCATGCGAATCAAACGAGTTAGCTTCAAATTCAAGAGAAACACATGATTTAATTTCAAATCAATGCGAAGTAGAAGTCTTAGCATCAAATTCATGCGAAACAAATGATTTACCTTGAAATACTTGTGATAAACATGATTTAGCTTCAACTGCGTGCGAATCAAACGACTTAGCTTCAAATCCGAGGGAAAAACATGATTTAACTTCAAATCAATGCGAAGTAGGAGGCTTAGCTTCAAATCAATGCGAAACAAATGGTTTGGATTCAGATACTTGTGATCAAAATGATTTAGCTTCAACTGCATGCGAATCAAAAGACTTAGCTTCAAATTCAAGAGAAACACATGAATTAACTTCAAATCAATGCGAAGTAGTAGGCTTAGCTTCAAATCCATGTGAAACAAATGATTTACCTCCAAATATCTGCGGTTTAAATGAAATAGCTTCAAATGCAGGCGAAACAAACGAGTTAGCTTCAAATCCATGCGAAGCACATGAGTTAGCTTCAAATCAATGCGAGGTAGAAGGCTAAGCTTCAAATCCATGTGATACAAATGGTTTAGCTTCAAATACTTCTGATAAACACGATTTAGAGTCAATTGCATGCGTATGGAACGAGTTAGCTTCAAATCCCAGGGAAACACATGATTTAACTTCAAATCAATGCGAAGTAGGAGGCTTAGCTTCAAATCAATGCGAAACAAATGTTTTGGGTTCAGATACTTGTGAACAAAATGATTTAGCTTCAACTGCATGCGAATCAAACGAGTTAGCTTCAAATTCAAGAGAAACACATGATATAACTTCAAATCAATGCGAAGTAGAAGTCTTAGCATCAAATTCATGCGAAACAAATGATTTACCTTGAAATACTTGTGATAAACATGATTTAGCTTCAACTGCGTGCGAATCAAACGACTTAGCTTCAAATCCGAGGGAAACACATGGTTTAACTTCAAATCAATGCGAAGTAGTAGGCTTAGCTTCAAATCAATGCGAAACAAATGTTTTGGGTTCAGATACTTGTGATCGAAATGATTTAGCTTCAACTGCATGCGAAACAAACGAGTTAGCTTCAAATTCAAGAGAAACACATGATTTAACTTCAAATCAATGCGAAGTGGAAGGCTTAGCTTCAAATCCATGCGAAACAAATGATTTACCTTCAAATACTTGCGGTTTAAATGAAATAGCTTCAAATGCAGGCGAAACAAACGAGTTAGCTTCAAGACCATGCGAAACACATGATTCAGCTTCAAATCAATGCGAAGTAGGAGGCTTAGCTTCAAATCAATGCGAAACAAATGGTTTGGATTCAGATACTTGTGATCAAAATGATTTAGCTTCAACTGCATGCGAATCAAACGACTTAGCTTCAAATTCAAGAGAAACACATGAATTAACTTCAAATCAATGCGAAGTAGTAGGCTTAGCTTCAAATCAATGCGAAACAAATGAATTACCTTCAAATACCTGCGGTTTAAATAAAATAGCTTCAAATGCAGGCGAAACAAACGAGTTAGCTTCACATCCATGCGAAGCACATGAGTTAGCTTCAAATCAATGCGAACAAGAAGGCTTAGCTTCAAATCCATGTGAAACAAATGGTCTAGCTTCAAATACTTCTGATAAACACGATTTAGAGTCAATTGCATGCGAAGGGAACGAGTTAGCTTCAAATCCCAGGGAAACACATGATTTAACTTCAACTCAATGCGAAGTAGTAGCCTTAGCTTCAAATCAATGCGAAACAAATGTTTTGGGTTCAGATACTTGTAATAAACATGATTTAGCTTCAACTGCATGCGATTCAAACGAGTTAGCTTCAAATCCAAGAGAAACACATGATATTAATTTCAAATCAATGCGAAGTGGAAGGCTTAGCTTCAAATCCATGCGAAACAAATGATTTACCTTCAAATATCTGCGGTTTAAATGAAATAGCTTCAAATGCAGGCGAAACAAACGAGTTAGCTTCAAGACCATGCGAAACAAATGATTCAGCTTCAAATCAATGCAAAGTAGTAGACTTAGCTTCAAATCAATGCGACACAAATGGTTTAGCTTCAAATACTTGTGATAAACATGATTTAGTTTCAACTGCATACGAATCGAACGAGTTCGCTCCAAATTCAAGAGAAACACATGAATTAACTTCAAATCAATGCGAAGTAGTAGGCTTAGCTTCAAATCAATGCGAAACAAATGAATTACCTTCAAATACCTGCGGTTTAAATGAAATAGCTTCAAATGCAGGCGAAACAAACGAGTTAGCTTCACATCCATGCGAAGCACATGAGTTAGCTTCAAATCAATGCGAACAAGAAGGCTTAGCTTCAAATCCATGTGAAACAAATGGTTTAGCTTCAAATACTTCTGATAAACACGATTTAGAGTCAATTGCATGCGAATGGAACGAGTTAGCTTCAAATCCAAGAGAAACACATGATATTAACTTCAAATCAATGCGAAGTGGAAGACTTAGCTTCATATCCATGTGAAACAAATGATTTACCTTCAAATATCTCCGGTTTAAATGAAATAGCTTCAAATGCAGGCGAAACAAACGAGTTAGCTTCAAATCCATGCGAAGCAAATGAGTAAGCTTCAAATCAATGCGAAGTAGAAGGCTTAGCTTCAAATCCATGTGAAACAAATGGTTTAGCTTCAAATACTTCTGATAAACACGATTTAGAGTCAATTGCATGCGAATGGAACGAGTTAGCTTCAAATCCCAGGGAAACACATGATTTAACTTCAAATCAATGCGAAGTAGGAGGCTTAGCTTCAAAACAATGCGAAACAAATGTTTTGGGTTCAGATACTTGTAATAAACATGATTTAGCTACAACTGCATGCGATTCGAACGAGTTAGCTTCAAATCCAAGAGAAACACATGATATTAACTTCAAATCAATGCGAAGTGGAAGGCTTAGCTTCAAATCCATGTGAAACAAATGATTTACCTTCAAATATCTGCGGTTTAAATAAAATAGCTTCAAATGCAGGCGAAACAAACGAGTTAGCTTCAAATCAATGCGAAGTAGAAGGCTTAGCTTCAAATCCATGTGAAACAAATGGTTTAGCTTCAAATACTTCTGATAAACACGATTTAGAGTCAATTGCATGCGAATGGAACGAGTTAGCTTCAAATCCCAGGGAAACACATGATTTAACTTCGAATCAATGCGAAGTAGGAGGCTTAGCTTCAAAACAATGCGAAACAAATGATTTACCTTCAAATATCTGCGGTTTAAATGAAATAGCTTCAAATGCAGGCGAAACAAACGAGTTAGCTTCAAGACCATGCGAAACAAATGATTCAGCTTCAAATCAATGCAAAGTAGTAGACTTAGCTTCAAATCAATGCGAAACAAATGGTTTAGCTTCAAATACTTGTGATAAACATGATTTAGTTTCAACTGCATACGAATCGTACGAGTTCGCTCCAAATTCAAGAGAAACACATGAATTAACTTCAAATCAATGCGAAGAAGTAGGCTTAGCTTCAAATCAATGCGAAACAAATGAATTACCTTCAAATACCTGCGGTTTAAATGAAATAGCTTCAAATGCAGGCGAAACAAACGAGTTAGCTTCACATCCATGCGAAGCACATGAGTTAGCTTCAAATCAATGCGAAGTAGAAGGCTTAGCTTCAAATCCATGTGAAACAAATGGTTTAGCTTCAAATACTTCTGATAACCACGATTTAGAGTCAATTGCATGCGAATGGAATAAGTTAGCTTCAAATCCCAGGGAAACACATGATTTAACTTCAAATCAATGCGAAGTAGGAGGCTTAGCTTCAAATCAATGCGAAACAAATGGTTTGGATTTAGATACTTGTGATCAAAATGATTTAGCTTCAACTGCATGCGAATCAAACGACTTAGCTTCAAATTCGAGATTAACACATGAATTAACTTCAAATCAATGCGAAGTAGTAGGCTTAGCTTCAAATCAATGCGAAACAAATGAATTACCTTCAAATACTTGTGATAAACATGATTTAGCTTCAACTGCGTGCGATTCAAACGACTTAGCTTCAAATCCAAGGGAAACACATGATTTAACTTCAACTCAATGCGAAGTAGTAGGCTTAGCTTCAAATCAATGCGAAACAAATGTTTTGGGTTCAGATACTTGTAATAAACATGATTTAGCTTCAACTGCATGCGATTCAAACGAGTTAGCTTCAAATCCAAGAGAAACACATGATATTAACTTCAAATCAATGCGAAGTGGAAGGCTTAGCTTCAAATCCATGCGAAACAAATGATTTACCTTCAAATATCTCCGGTTTAAATGAAATAGCTTCAAATGCAGGCGAAACAAACGAGTTAGCTTCAAATCCATGCGAAGCAAATGAGTAAGCTTCAAATCAATGCGAAGTAGAAGGCTTAGCTTCAAATCCATGTGAAACAAATGGTTTAGCTTCAAATACTTCTGATAAACACGATTTAGAGTCAATTGCATGCGAATGGAACGAGTTAGCTTCAAATCCCAGGGAAACACATGATTTAACTTCAAATCAATGCGAAGTAGGAGGCTTAGCTTCAAAACAATGCGAAACAAATGTTTTGGGTTCAGATACTTGTAATAAACATGATTTAGCTACAACTGCATGCGATTCGAACGAGTTAGCTTCAAATCCAAGAGAAACACATGATATTAACTTCAAATCAATGCGAAGTGGAAGGCTTAGCTTCAAATCCATGTGAAACAAATGATTTACCTTCAAATATCTGCGGTTTAAATAAAATAGCTTCAAATGCAGGCGAAACAAACGAGTTAGCTTCAAATCCATGCGAAGCACATGAGTTAGCTTCAAATCAATGCGAAGTAGAAGGCTTAGCTTCAAATCCATGTGAAACAAATGGTTTAGCTTCAAATACTTCTGATAAACACGATTTAGAGTCAATTGCATGCGAATGGAACGAGTTAGCTTCAAATCCCAGGGAAACACATGATTTAACTTCGAATCAATGCGAAGTAGGAGGCTTAGCTTCAAAACAATGCGAAACAAATGTTTTGGGTTCAGATACTTGTAATAAACATGATTTAGCTACAACTGCATGCGATTCAAACGAGTTAGCTTCAAATCCAAGAGAAACACATGATATTAACTTCAAATCAATGCGAAGTGGAAGGCTTAACTTCAAATCCATGTGAAACAAATGATTTACCTTCAAATATCTGCGGTTTAAATGTAATAGCTTCAAATGCAGGCGAAACAAACGAGTTAGCTTCAAATCCATGCGAAGCACATGAGTTAGCTTCAAATCAATGCGAAGTAGAAGGCTTAGTTTCAAATCCATGTGAAACAAATGGTTTAGCTTCAAATACTTCTGATAAACACGATTTAGAGTCAATTGCATGCGAATGGAACGAGTTAGCTTCAAATCCCAGGGAAACACATGATTTAACTTCAAATCAATGCGAAGTAGTTGGCTTAGCTTCAAATCAATGCGAAACAAATGTTTTTGGTTCATATACTTGTGATCAAAATGATATAGCTTCAACTGCATGCGAATCAAACGAGTTAGCTTCAAATTCAAGAGAAACACATGATTTAACTTCAAATCAATGCGAAGTAGAAGTCTTAGCATCAAATTCATGCGAAACAAATGATTTACCTTCAAATACTTGTGATAAACATGATTTAGCTTCAACTGCGTGCGAATCAAACGACTTAGCTTCAAATCCAAGGGAAACACATGATTTAACTTCAACTCAATGCGAAGTAGTAGCCTTAGCTTCAAATCAGTGCGAAACAAATGTTTTGGGTTCAGATACTTGTAATAAACATGATTTAGCTTCAACTGCATGCGATTCAAACGAGTTAGCTTCAAATCCAAGAGAAACACATGATATTAACTTCAAATCAATGCGAAGTGGAAGGCTTAGCTTCAAATCCATGCGAAACAAATGATTTACCTTCAAATATCTGCGGTTTAAATGAAATAGCTTCAAATGCAGGCGAAACAAACGAGTTAGCTTCAAGACCATGCGAAACAAATGATTCAGCTTCAAATCAATGCAAAGTAGTAGACTTAGCTTCAAATCAATGCGAAACAAATGGTTTAGCTTCAAATACTTGTGATAAACATGATTTAGTTTCAACTGCATACGAATCGTACGAGTTCGCTCCAAATTCAAGAGAAACACATGAATTAACTTCAAATCAATGCGAAGAAGTAGGCTTAGCTTCAAATCAATGCGAAACAAATGAATTACCTTCAAATACCTGCGGTTTAAATGAAATAGCTTCAAATGCAGGCGAAACAAACGATTTAGCTTCACATCCATGCGAAGCACATGAGTTAGCTTCAAATCAATGCGAAGTAGAAGGCTTAGCTTCAAATCCATGTGAAACAAATGGTTTAGCTTCAAATACTTCTGATAACCACGATTTAGAGTCAATTGCATGCGAATGGAATAAGTTAGCTT
The DNA here is from genome assembly GCF_051020955.1 of Megalopta genalis. NCBI lineage: Eukaryota > Metazoa > Arthropoda > Insecta > Hymenoptera > Halictidae > Megalopta > Megalopta genalis. The sequence goes on from NW_027476605.1 coordinate 35,436, forward strand.
CAAATCCCAGGGAAACACATGATTTAACTTCAAATCAATGCGAAGTAGGAGGCTTAGCTTCAAATCAATGCGAAACAAATGGTTTGGATTTAGATACTTGTGATCAAAATGATTTAGCTTCAACTGCATGCGAATCAAACGACTTAGCTTCAAATTCGAGATTAACACATGAATTAACTTCAAATCAATGCGAAGTAGTAGGCTTAGCTTCAAATCAATGCGAAACAAATGAATTACCTTCAAATACTTGTGATAAACATGATTTAGCTTCAACTGCGTGCGATTCAAACGACTTAGCTTCAAATCCAAGGGAAACACATGATTTAACTTCAACTCAATGCGAAGTAGTAGGCTTAGCTTCAAATCAATGCGAAACAAATGTTTTGGGTTCAGATACTTGTAATAAACATGATTTAGCTTCAACTGCATGCGATTCAAACGAGTTAGCTTCAAATCCAAGAGAAACACATGATATTAACTTCAAATCAATGCGAAGTGGAAGGCTTAGCTTCAAATCCATGCGAAACAAATGATTTACCTTCAAATATCTGCGGTTTAAATGAAATAGCTTCAAATGCAGGCGAAACAAACGAGTTAGCTTCAAGACCATGCGAAACACATGATTCAGCTTCAAATCAATGCAAAGTAGTAGACTTAGCTTCAAATCAATGCGAAACAAATGGTTTAGCTTCAAATACTTGTGATAAACATGATTTAGTTTCAACTGCATACGAATCAAACGAGTTGGCTTCAAATTCAAGAGAAACACATGATTTAACTTCAAATCAATGCGAAGTAAAAGTCTTAGCATCAAATTCATGCGAAACAAATGATTTACCTTCAAATACTTGTGATAAACATGATTTAGCTTCAACTGCGTGCGAATCAAACGACTTAGCTTCAAATCCAAGGGAAACACATGATTTAAATTCAACTCAATGCGAAGTAGTAGGCTTAGCTTCAAATCAATGCGAAACAAATGTTTTGGGTTCAGATACTTCTAATAAACATGATTTAGCTTCAACTGCGTGCGAATCAAACGACTTAGCTTCAAATCCAAGGGAAACACATGATATTAACTTCAAATCAATGCGAAGTGGAAGGCTTAGCTTCAAATCCATGCGAAACAAATGATTTACTATCAAATATCTGCGGTTTAAATGAAATAGCTTCAAATGCAGGCGAAACAAACGAGTTACCTTCAAATCCATGCGAAGCACATGAGTTAGCTTCAAATCAATGCGAACAAGAAGGCTTAGCTTCAAATCCATGTGAAACAAATGGTTTAGCTTCAAATACTTCTGATAAACACGATTTAGAGTCAATTGCATGCGAATGGAACGAGTTAGCTTCAAATCCCAGGGAAACACATGATTTAACTTCAAATCAATGCGAAGTAGTAGGCTTAGCTTCAAATCAATGCGAAACAAATGTTTTGGGTTCAGATACTTGTAATAAACATGATTTAGCTACAACTGCATGCGATTCAAACGAGTTAGCTTCAAATCCAAGAGAAACACATGATATTAACTTCAAATCAATGCGAAGTGGAAGGCTTAACTTCAAATCCATGCGAAACAAATGATTTACCTTCAAATATCTGCGGTTTAAATGAAATAGCTTCAAATGCAGGCGAAACAAACGAGTTAGCTTCAAGACCATGCGAAACACATGATTCAGCTTCAAATCAATGCAAAGTAGTAGACTTAGCTTCAAATCAATGCGAAACAAATGGTTTAGCTTCAAATACTTGTGAACAAAATGATTTAGCTTCAACTGCATGCGAATCAAACGAGTTAGCTTCAAATTCAAGAGAAACACATGATATAACTTCAAATCAATGCGAAGTAGAAGTCTTAGCATCAAATTCATGCGAAACAAATGATTTACCTTCAAATACTTGTGATAAACATGATTTAGCTTCAACTGCGTGCGAATCAAACGACTTAGCTTCAAATCCAAGGGAAACACATGATTTAACTTCAAATCAATGCGAAGGAGAAGTCTTAGCATCAAATTCATGCGAAACAAATGGTTTAGCTACAAATACTTGTGATATACATTATTTAGCTACAACTGCATGCGAAACGAACGAGTTAGCTTCAAATCCATGCGAAACGCACGATTTATCTTCAAATCAATGCGATGTAGAAGGTTTAGCTTCAAATCCATGCAAAACACGTGATTTGGCGTCCAATTAATACGAAGTAGAAGGCTTAGCTGCAAATCCATGCGAATCAAATGGTTTAGCTTCAAATACTTGTGATATACGTTGTTTAGATTTAACTGCATGCGCAACGGACGAGTTAGCTTCAAATCCATGCCAAACACATGATTTACATTCAAATCCATGGGATGTAGAAGGTTTAGCTTCAAATCCATGCGAAACACATTATTTATCTGCAAATCAGTGCGAAGTAGAAGGCTCGGGTTCAAATCAATGCGTTCAAATGGTTCATCTTCAAATACTTGTGAAAGACATGAGGTAGCTTCAACTTCATGCGAAACACATGATTTAGCTTCAAATCAATGCGATGTAGAAGGTTTAGCTTCAAATCCATGCAAAACACGTGATTTAACGTCCAATTAATGCGAAGTAGAAGGCTTAGCTTCAAATCCATGCGAAACACATGATTTAGCATCTAATCAATGCGAAGTAGAAGGCTTAGCTTCAAATCCATGCGAAACACATGATCTAGCTTCAAATCTGCGCGAAGTAGAAGGCTTAGCTTCAAATCCATGCGAATCAAATGGATCAGTTTCAAATCCATGCAAAACACGTGATTTAGTTTCCAATCAATGCAAAGTAGAAGGCTTAGCTTCAAATCCATGCGAAACACATGATGTAGCTGCAAATCAGTGCGATGTAGTAGGTTCAGCTTCAAATCCATGCGGCACATATGATTTAGCTTCAAATACTTGCGATATAAGTGATATAGTTTCAAATGGTGGCGAAACGATCGAGTTAGCTTCAAATCCATGCGAAACACATGATTTAGCTGCAAATCAATGCGATGTAGAAGGTTTATCTTCAAATCCATGCGAAACAAATGGTTTAGCTTCAAATGAATGCTAAGTAGGAGGCTTAGCTTAAATTCCATGCAAAACAAATGGTTTAGCTACAAACACTTGTGATATACATTATTTAGCTACAACTGCATGCGAAACGAACGAGTCAGCTTCAAATCCATGCGAAACACACGACTTAGCTTCAAATCAATGCGATGTAGAAGGTTTAGCTTCAAATCCAAGCGAAACACATGATTTAGCTTCAAATAATTGCGATATAAGTGATCTACCTTCAAGTACAGGCGAAACCCACGAGTTAGCTTCAACTCCATGCGAAACACATGATTCAGCTGCAAATCAATGCGATGTAGAAGGTTTAGCTTCAAATCCATGCGTTACACAAGATTTAGCTTCAAATCAATGCCATGTAGAAGGTTCAGCTTCAAATCCATGCGACACATGTGATTTAGCTTCAAATTCTTGCGATATAAGTGATATAGCTTCTAGAGCTGGAGGAACAAACGAGGTATCTTCAATTGCATGCGAAACAAATGATTTAGCTTCAAATCAATGCGAAGTAGAAGGCTTAGCTTCAAATCAATAAGAGGTAGAAGGTTTAGCTTCAAACCAATAGAATTTAGAAGGTTTAGCTTCAAATCAATGCGATGTAGAAGGTTTAGCTTCAAATCCATACGAAAAACATGATTTAGCTTCAAATCAATTCGAAGGACAAGGCTTAGATTCAAATCCATGCGAAACAAATGATTTAGCTTCAAATGAATGCGAAGTAGAAGGCTTAGCTTCAAATTCATGCAAAACAAATGGTTTAGCTACAAATACTTGTGATATACATTATTTAGCTACAACTGCATGCGAAACGAACGAGTTAGCTTCAAATCCATGCGAAACACACGATTTATCTTCAAATTAATGCGATGTAGAAGGTTTAGCTTCAAATCCATGCAAAACACGTGATTTAGCGTCCAATTAATGCAAAGTAGAAGGCTTAGCTGCAAATCCATGCGAATCAAATGGTTTAGCTTCAAATACTTGTGATATACGTTGTTTAGATTTAACTGCATGCGCAACGGACGAGTTAGCTTCAAATCCATGCCAAACACATGATTTAGATTCAAATCCATGGGATGTAGAAGGTTTAGCTTCAAATCCATGCGAAACGCATTATTTATCTGCAAATCAGGGCGAAGTAGAAGGCTCGGGTTCAAATCAATGCGTTCAAATGGTTCATCTTCAAATACTTGTGAAAGACATGAGTTAGCTTCAACTTCATGCGAAACACATGATTTAGCTTCAAATCAATACGATGTAGAAGGTTTAGCTTCAAATCCATGCAAAACACGTGATTTAACGTCCAATTAATGCGAAGTAGAAGGCTTAGCATCAAATCCATGCGAAACACATGATTTAGCATCTAATCAATGCGAAGTAGAAGGCTTAGCTTCAAATCCATGCGAAACACATGATTTAGCTTCAAATCAGCGCGAAGTAGAAGGCTTAGCTTCAAATCCATGCGAATCAAATGGATCAGTTTCAAATCCATGCAAAACACGTGATTTAGTTTCCAATCAATGCAAAGTAGAAGGCTTAGCTTCAAATACTTGCGATATAAGTGATATAGCTTCAAATGCAGGCGGAACAATCGAGTTAGCTTAAAATCCATGCGAAACACATGATGTAGCTTCAAATCAATGCGATGTAGAAGGTTTAGCTACATATCCATGCGAAACGAATGATTTAGCTTCAGATACTGGCGCTAAAAGTGATACAACATCAAATGCATGCGAAACAAACGAGTTAGCTTCAAATCCATGCGGAACACATGATTTAGCCTGCAAATCAATGCGATGTAGAAGGTTTAGCAACAAATCCATGCGAAACGAATGATTTAGCTTCACATACTTGCGATATAAGTGATATAGCCTCAAATGCAGACGAAACAAACGAGTTAGCTTGAAATCTAAGCGAAAGAAATGATTTAGCTTAAAATCGATGCGATATAGATGGCTTAGCTTCAAATGCAATCGAATCACATGATTTAGCTTCAAATCAATGCGATGTAGAAGGTTTAGCTTCAAATCAATGCGATGTAGGAGGTTTTGCTTCAAATCAATGCGATGTAGAAGGTTTAGATTCAAATCAATGCGATGTAGTAGGTTTAGCTTCAAATCCATGCGAAACACATGATATAGCATCTAATCAATGCGAAGTAGAAGGCTTAGCTTCAAATCCATGCGAAACACATGATTTAGCTTCAAATCAGCGCGAAGTAGAAGGCTTAGCTTCAAATCCATGCGAATCAAATGGATCAGTTTCAAATCCATGCAAAACACGTGATTTAAAGTCCAATTAATGCGCAGTAGGAAGCTTAGCTTCAAATCCATGCGAAACACATTATTTAGCCTGCAAATCATTGCGATGTAGAAGGTTTAGCTACAAATCCATGCGAAACGAATGATTTAGCTTCACATACTTGCGATATAAGTGATATAGCCTCAAATGCAGACGAAACAAACGAGTTAGCTTGAAATCTAAGCGAAAGAAATGATTTAGCTTAAAATCGATGCGATGTAGATGGCTTAGCTTCAAATGCAATCGAATCACATGATTTAGCTTCAAATCAATGCTATGTAGAAGGTTTAGCTTCAAATCAATAAGAGGTTGAGGGTTTCGCTTCAAATCAATAGTATGTAGAAGGTTAAGCTTCAAATCAATGCGATGTAGATGGTTTAGCTTCAAATCCATACAAAACACATGATTTATCTTCAAATCAATTCGAAGGACAAGGCTTAGATTCAAATCCATGCGAAACAAATGATTTAGCTTCAAATCAATGCGAAGTAGAAGGCATAGCTTCAAATCCATGCGAAACAAATGGTTTAGCTACAAATGCTTGTGATATACATTATTTAGCTACAACTACATGCGAAATGAACGAGGTAGCTTCAAATCCATGCGAAACACACGATTTATCTTCAAGTCAACGCGATGTAGAAGGTTTAGCTTCAAATCCAAGAGAAACACATGATTTAGCTTCAAATACTTGCGATATAAGTGATCCAGCTTCAAATACAGGCGAAACGAACGAGTTAGCTTCGAATCCATGTGATACACATGATTCAGCTGCAAATCAATGCGATGTAGAAGGTTTAGCTTAAAATCCATGCCAAACACGTGATTTAGATTCAAATCAATGGGATGTAGAAAGTTTAGTTTCAAATCCATGCGAAACACATTATTTAGCTGCAAATCAGTGCGATGTAGAAGGTTTAGCTACAAATCCATGCGAAACGAATGATTTAGCTTCACATACTTGCGATATAAGTGATATAGCCTCAAATGCAGACGAAACAAACGAGTTAGCTTGAAATCTAAGCGAAAGAAATGATTTAGCTTAAAATCGATGCGATGTAGATGGCTTAGCTTCAAATGCAATCGAATCACATGATTTAGCTTCAAATCAATGCGATGTAGAAGGTTTAGCTTCAAATCAATAAGAGGTAGAATGTTTCGCTTCAAATCAATAGTATGTAGAAGGTTTAGCTTCAAATCAATGCGAAGTAGATGGCATAGCTTCAAATCAATGCGAAGTAGATGGCATAGCTTCAAATCCATGCGAAACAAATGGTTTAGCTAAAATGCTTGTGATATACATTATTTAGCTACAACTGCATGCGAAATGAACGAGTTAGCTTCAAATCCATGCGAAACACACGATATAGCTTCAAATCAACGCGATGTAGTAGGTTTAGCTTCAAATCCAAGCGAAACACATGATTTAGCTTCAAATACTTGCGATATAAGTGATCTAGCTTCAAATACAGGCGAAACGAACGAGTTAGCTTCGAATCCATGCGATACACATGATTCAGCTGCAAATCAATGCGATGTAGAAGGTTTAGCTTCAAATCCATGCCAAACACATGATTTAGATTCAAATCCATGGGATGTAGAAAGTTTAGTTTCAAATCCATGCGAAACACATTATTTAGCTGCAAATCAGTGCGATGGAGTAGGTTCAGCTTCAAATCCATGCGCCACATATGATTTAGCTTCAAATACTTGCGATATAAGTGATATAGTTTCAAATGGTGACGAAACGATCGAGTTAGCTTCAAATCCATGCGAAACACATGATTTAGCTGCAAATCAATGCGATGTAGAAGGTTTAGCTTCAAATCCATGCGAAACAAATGGTTTAGCTTCAAATGAATGCGAAGTAGGAGGCTTAGCTTCAAGTCCATGCAAAACAAATGGTTTAGCTACAAATGCTTGTGATATACATTATTTAGCTACAACTGCATGCGAAACGAACGAGTCAGCTTCAAATCCGTGCGAAACACACGATTTAGCTTCAAATCAATGCGATGTAGAAGGTTTAGCTTCAAATCCAAGCGAAACACATGATTTAGCTTCAAATCAACTCGAAGTACAAGGCTAAGGTTCAAATCAATTCGAAACAAATGGTTTAGATACAAATACTTGTGATATACGTTATTTAGATATAACTGCATGCGCAACGAACGAGTTAGCTTCAAATCCATGCAAAACACACGATTAAGCTTCAAGTCAATGATATGTAGAAGGTTTAGCTTAAAAAACAATGCGACACAATGCGGCAGATATTTGCGATATGAGTGATATAGCTTCAAATGCAGACGAAAAAAACGAGTTAGCTTCAAATTCAAGCGGAACACATGATTTTGCTTCAAATTAATGCGAAGTAGAGGGCTTAGCATCAAATCCATGCGAAACGAATGATTTAGCTTCAAATACTTGCGATATGAATGAAACAGCTTCAAATGCAGACAAAACAAACGAGTTAGCTTCACATCCGTGCGAAACACATGATTTAGCTTCAAATCAATGCGATGTAGAAGATTTAGCTTCAAATTCCATGCGAAACACATGAGTTAGCTTCAAATCAACTCGAAGTACAAGGCTAAGGTTCAAATCAATTCGAAACAAATGGTTTAGATACAAATACTTGTGATATACGTTATTTAGATATAAATGCATGCGCAACGAACGAGTTAGCTTCAAATCCATGCGAAACACATGATCTAGCTTCAAGTCAATGCGATGTAGAAGGTTTAGCTTCAAATCCATGCGAAACAAATGATTTAGCTTCAGATACTTGCGATATAAGTGATATAGCTTCAAATGCAGGAGGAACGAACGAGATAGCTTCAAATCCATGCGAAACTCATGATTTAGATTCAAATCAATGAGAAGTAGAAGGCATAGCTTCAAATACATGAGAGATAATTGATTTAGCTTCAGATAGTTGCGATATAAGTGATATAGCTTCAAATGTAGAGGAAACAAACGAGTTAGCACCAAATCCATGCAAAACACATGATTATGCTTCTCGAGAAACAATTGGTTTAGCATCAAATATTTGTGATACACATGATTTAGCTTCAACTGTATGCGAAACAAACGATGTAGCTTCAAATCCAAGCGAGACACATGATTTATGATCAAATTAATGCGAAGTAGAAGGCTTAGCTTCCAATCCAAGCGAAACACATGATATAGCTTCAAATCAATGCGAAGTAGAAGGCTTGGCTTCAAATCAATCCGAAACAAATTGCTTAGCTTCAAATACTTGTGATATACATGATATAGCTTTAAATGCAGGCGGAACAAAAGAGTTAGCTTCAAATACATGCGAAACACATGATTATGCTTCAAATCAATGCGAAGTAGAATGCTTACCTTCAATTCCATCCCAATCAAAATGTTTAGCTTCAAATACTTGTGATATACATAATTTGGCTTGAACTGCAGTCGTAATAAACGAGTTTGCTTCAAATCCAAGCGAAACACATGATTTAGCTTCAAATCAAAGGGATGTAGAAGGTTTAGCTTCAAATCCATGGGAAACAAATGATTTAGCTTCAGATGCTTGCGATATAAGTGATATAGCTTCAAATGCTGACGAAACAAACGGGTTAGCTTCAACTCCATGCGAAACATATGATATAGCTTCAAATCAAAAAGATGTAGCAGGTTTAGCTTGAAATCAATGCGATGTATACGGTTTAACTTCACATTCATGCGACACAAATGATTTAGCGTCAGATACTTGCGATATAAGTGATATAGCATCAAATGCAGAGGAAGCAAACGAGTTAGCTTCAAATTCATGCAAAACACACGATTAAGTTTCAGATCAATGATATGTAGACGGTTCAGCTTAAAAAACAATGCGACACAAATGATTTAGCTTCAGATACTTGCGATATGAGCGATATAGCTTCAAATGCAGACGAAACAAACGAGTTAGCATCAAATCCACGCGAAACACATGATATAGCTGCAAATCAATGCGATGTAGAAGGTTTAGCTTCGAATCCAAACGAAGCGCATGATTTAGCTTCAAACCAATGCGATGTAGAAGGTTTAGCATCAAATCCTTGCGAAACAAATGATTTAGCTTCAAACACTTGGGATATAAGTGATATAGCTTCAAATGCAGACGAATCAAACGAGTTAGCATCGAAATCTATGCGAAACACATGATTTAGCTTCAAATCAATGCGATGAAGAAGGTTTAGCTTCAAATCCGCCCGAAACAAATGATTTAGCTTCAAATACTTGCGATATATGTGATATAGCTTCAAATGCAGGAGAGGCAAATGAGTTAGCTTCAAATCTATGCGAAACACATGAATTAGGTTCAAATCAATTCGAAGGACAAGGCTTAGATTCAAATCCATGCGAAACAAATGATTTAGCTTCATATCAATGCGAAGTAGAAGGCTTCGCTTCAAATCCATGCCACACAACTGATTGAGCATCAAATACTTGCGATATAAATGATATAGCTTCAAATGCAGGCGAAACAAACGAGTTAGCTTCAAATCCATGTGAAACACGTGATTTAGATGCAAATCACTGCGACGTAGAAGGCTTTGCTCTAAGTCCATGCGAAACGAATGATTTAGCTTCAAATACTTGCGATATAAATGATATAGCTTCAAATGCAGGCGACACAAATGAGTTAGCTTCAAATCCATGCGAAACACATGATTTAGCTTCATATCAATGCGAAGTAGAAGGCTTCGCTTCAAATCCATGCGACACAACTGATTGAGCATCAAATACTTGCGATATAAATGATATAGCTTCAAATGCAGGCGAAACAAACGAGTTAGCTTCAAATCCATGCGAAACACATGATTTAGCTTCAAATCAATGCGAAGTAGAAGGCTTGGCTTCAAATTCATGCGAAACAAATGGTTTAGCTACAAATACTTGTGATATACATTATTTAGCTACAACTGCATGCGAAACAAACGAGTTAGCATCAAATCCACGCGTAACACATGATTAAGCTTCAAATCAATGCGATGTAGATGGTTTGCTTTCAAATCCATGCGATACACAAGATTTAGCTTCAAATCATTGCGATGTAGTAGGTTCAGCTTCCAATCCATGCGATATAAGTGATATAGCTTCAAAAGCAGGAGGAACAAACGAGGTAGCTTCAATTCCATGTGAAACAAATGATTTAGCTTCAAATAAATGCGAATTAGAAGTCGTAGCTTCAAATCCGTGCGAAACAAATGGTTTAGCTACAAATACTTGTGATATACATTATTTAGCTACAACTGCATGCGAAACTAACGAGTTAGCTTCAAATCCATGCAAAAGGCACGATTTATCTTCAAATCAATGCGATGTAGAAGGTTTAGCTTCAAATCAATAAGAGGTAGAAGGTTTAGCTTCAAATCAGTAGAATATATATAAGGTTTAGCTTCAAATCAATGCGATGTAGAAGGTTTAGCTTCAAATCTATTCGAAACACATGATTTAGCTTCAAATCAATTCGAAGGACAAGGCTTAGATTCAAATCCATGCGAAACAAATGATTTAGCTTCAAATGAATGCGATGTAGAAGGCTTAGCTTCAAATCCATGCGAATCAAATGGATCAGTTTCAAATCCATGCAAAACACGTGATTTAGTTTCCAATCAATGCAAAGTAGAAGGCTTAGCTTCAAATCCATGCGAAACAAATGGTTTAGCTACAAATGCTTGTGATATACATTATTTAGCTACAACTACATGCGAAATGAACGAGGTAGCTTCAAATCCATGCGAAACACACGATTTATCTTCAAGTCAACGCGATGTAGAAGGTTTAGCTTCAAATCCAAGAGAAACACATGATTTAGCTTCAAATACTTGCGATATAAGTGATCCAGCTTCAAATACAGGCGAAACGAACGAGTTAGCTTCGAATCCATGTGATACACATGATTCAGCTGCAAATCAATGCGATGTAGAAGGTTTAGCTTAAAATCCATGCCAAACACGTGATTTAGATTCAAATCCATGGGATGTAGAAAGTTTAGTTTCAAATCCATGCGAAACACATTATTTAGCTGCAAATCAGTGCGATGTAGAAGGTTTAGCTACAAATCCATGCGAAACGAATGATTTAGCTTCACATACTTGCGATATAAGTGATATAGCCTCAAATGCAGACGAAACAAACGAGTTAGCTTGAAATCTAAGCGAAAGAAATGATTTAGCTTAAAATCGATGCGATGTAGATGGCTTAGCTTCAAATGCAATCGAATCACATGATTTAGCTTCAAATCAATGCGATGTAGAAGGTTTAGCTTCAAATCAATAAGAGGTAGAATGTTTCGCTTCAAATCAATAGTATGTAGAAGGTTTAGCTTCAAATCAATGCGAAGTAGATGGCATAGCTTCAAATCAATGCGAAGTAGATGGCATAGCTTCAAATCCATGCGAAACAAATGGTTTAGCTAAAATGCTTGTGATATACATTATTTAGCTACAACTGCATGCGAAATGAACGAGTTAGCTTCAAATCCATGCGAAACACACGATATAGCTTCAAATCAACGCGATGTAGTAGGTTTAGCTTCAAATCCAAGCGAAACACATGATTTAGCTTCAAATACTTGCGATATAAGTGATCTAGCTTCAAATACAGGCGAAACGAACGAGTTAGCTTCGAATCCATGCGATACACATGATTCAGCTGCAAATCAATGCGATGTAGAAGGTTTAGCTTCAAATCCATGCCAAACACATGATTTAGATTCAAATCCATGGGATGTAGAAAGTTTAGTTTCAAATCCATGCGAAACACATTATTTAGCTGCAAATCAGTGCGATGGAGTAGGTTCAGCTTCAAATCCATGCGCCACATATGATTTAGCTTCAAATACTTGCGATATAAGTGATATAGTTTCAAATGGTGACGAAACGATCGAGTTAGCTTCAAATCCATGCGAAACACATGATTTAGCTGCAAATCAATGCGATGTAGAAGGTTTAGCTTCAAATCCATGCGAAACAAATGGTTTAGCTTCAAATGAATGCGAAGTAGGAGGCTTAGCTTCAAGTCCATGCAAAACAAATGGTTTAGCTACAAATGCTTGTGATATACATTATTTAGCTACAACTGCATGCGAAACGAACGAGTCAGCTTCAAATCCGTGCGAAACACACGATTTAGCTTCAAATCAATGCGATGTAGAAGGTTTAGCTTCAAATCCAAGCGAAACACATGATTTAGCTTCAAATCAACTCGAAGTACAAGGCTAAGGTTCAAATCAATTCGAAACAAATGGTTTAGATACAAATACTTGTGATATACGTTATTTAGATATAACTGCATGCGCAACGAACGAGTTAGCTTCAAATCCATGCAAAACACACGATTAAGCTTCAAGTCAATGATATGTAGAAGGTTTAGCTTCAAATCAATGCGAAACAAATGATTTAGCTTCAGATACTTGCGATATAAGTGATATAGCTTCAAATGCAGGAGGAACGAACGAGATAGCTTCAAATCCATGCGAAACTCATGATTTAGATTCAAATCAATGAGAAGTAGAAGGCATAGCTTCAAATACATGAGAGATAATTGATTTAGCTTCAGATAGTTGCGATATAAGTGATATAGCTTCAAATGCAGAGGAAACAAACGAGTTAGCACCAAATCCATGCAAAACACATGATTATGCTTCTCGAGAAACAATTGGTTTAGCATCAAATATTTGTGATACACATGATTTAGCTTCAACTGTATGCGAAACAAACGATGTAGCTTCAAATCCAAGCGAGACACATGATTTATGATCAAATTAATGCGAAGTAGAAGGCTTAGCTTCCAATCCAAGCGAAACACATGATATAGCTTCAAATCAATGCGAAGTAGAAGGCTTGGCTTCAAATCAATCCGAAACAAATTGCTTAGCTTCAAATACTTGTGATATACATGATATAGCTTTAAATGCAGGCGGAACAAAAGAGTTAGCTTCAAATACATGCGAAACACATGATTATGCTTCAAATCAATGCGAAGTAGAATGCTTACCTTCAATTCCATCCCAATCAAAATGTTTAGCTTCAAATACTTGTGATATACATAATTTGGCTTGAACTGCAGTCGTAATAAACGAGTTTGCTTCAAATCCAAGCGAAACACATGATTTAGCTTCAAATCAAAGGGATGTAGAAGGTTTAGCTTCAAATCCATAGGAAACAAATGATTTAGCTTCACATGCTTGCGATATAAGTGATATAGCTTCAAATGCTGACGAAACAAACGGGTTAGCTTCAACTCCATGCGAAACATATGATATAGCTTCAAATCAAAAAGATGTAGCAGGTTTAGCTTCGAATCCAAACGAAGCGCATGATTTAGCTTCAAACCAATGCGATGTAGAAGGTTTAGCATCAAATCCTTGCGAAACAAATGATTTAGCTTCAAACACTTGGGATATAAGTGATATAGCTTCAAATGCAGACGAATCAAACGAGTTAGCATCGAAATCTATGCGAAACACATGATTTAGCTTCAAATCAATGCGATGAAGAAGGTTTAGCTTCAAATCCGCCCGAAACAAATGATTTAGCTTCAAATACTTGCGATATATGTGATATAGCTTCAAATGCAGGAGAGGCAAATGAGTTAGCTTCAAATCTATGCGAAACACATGAATTAGGTTCAAATCAATTCGAAGGACAAGGCTTAGATTCAAATCCATGCGAAACAAATGATTTAGCTTCATATCAATGCGAAGTAGAAGGCTTCGCTTCAAATCCATGCCACACAACTGATTGAGCATCAAATACTTGCGATATAAATGATATAGCTTCAAATGCAGGCGAAACAAACGAGTTAGCTTCAAATCCATGTGAAACACGTGATTTAGATGCAAATCACTGCGACGTAGAAGGCTTTGCTTTAAGTCCATGCGAAACGAATGATTTAGCTTCAAATACTTGCGATATAAATGATATAGCTTCAAATGCAGGCGACACAAATGAGTTAGCTTCAAATCCATGCGAAACACATGATTTAGCTTCATATCAATGCGAAGTAGAAGGCTTCGCTTCAAATCCATGCGACGCAACTGATTGAGCATCAAATACTTGCGATATAAATGATATAGCTTCAAATGCAGGCGAAACAAACGAGTTAGCTTCAAATCCATGCGAAACACATGATTTAGCTTCAAATCAATGCGAAGTAGAAGGCTTGGCTTCAAATTCATGCGAAACAAATGGTTTAGCTACAAATACTTGTGATATACATTATTTAGCTACAACTGCATGCGAAACAAACGAGTTAGCATCAAATCCACGCGTAACACATGATTAAGCTTCAAATCAATGCGATGTAGATGGTTTGCTTCAAATCCATGCGATACACAAGATTTAGCTTCAAATCATTGCGATGTAGTAGGTTCAGCTTCCAATCCATGCGATATAAGTGATATAGCTTCAAAAGCAGGAGGAACAAACGAGGTAGCTTCAATTCCATGTGAAACAAATGATTTAGCTTCAAATAAATGCGAATTAGAAGTCGTAGCTTCAAATCCGTGCGAAACAAATGGTTTAGCTACAAATACTTGTGATATACATTATTTAGCTACAACTGCATGCGAAACTAACGAGTTAGCTTCAAATCCATGCAAAAGGCACGATTTATCTTCAAATCAATGCGATGTAGAAGGTTTAGCTTCAAATCAATAAGAGGTAGAAGGTTTAGCTTCAAATCAGTAGAATATATATAAGGTTTAGCTTCAAATCAATGCGATGTAGAAGGTTTAGCTTCAAATCTATTCGAAACACATGATTTAGCTTCAAATCAATTCGAAGGACAAGGCTTAGATTCAAATCCATGCGAAACAAATGATTTAGCTTCAAATGAATGCGATGTAGAAGGCTTAGCTTCAAATCCATGCGAATCAAATGGATCAGTTTCAAATCCATGCAAAACACGTGATTTAGTTTCCAATCAATGCAAAGTAGAAGGCTTAGCTTCAAATCCATGCGAAACAAATGGTTTAGCTTCAAATACTTGCGATATAAGTGATATAGCTTCAAATGCAGGCGGAACAAACGAGTTAGCTTAAAATCCATGCGAAACACATGATTGTGCTTCAAAACAATGCGAAGATGAAGGCTTAGCATCTAATCCATGCGAAATAAATGAGTTACCATCAAATACTTGCGATATAAATGAAATAGCTTCAAATCCATGCAAAACAAATGATTTAGCACAGGAACTTGCGACATGAGTGATATAGCTTCAAATGCAGGGGAAACAAACGTGTTAGCTCCAAATCTATGCGAAACAAATGATTTAGTTTCAAATCAATGCGCAGTAGAAAGCTTAGCTTCAAATCCATGCCATACACAAGATTTAGCTTCAAATCAATGCGATGTAGTAGGTTCAGCTTCAAATCCATGCGACACATATGATTTAGCTTCAAATACTTGCGATATAACTAATATAGCTTCAAATGCAGGCGGAACAAACGAGTTAGCTTCAAATCCATGCGAAACACATGATTTAGCCTGCAAATCAATGCTATGTAGAAGGTTTAGCTTCAAATCCAAGCTATACAAATGATTTAGCTTCATATACTTGCGATATAAGTGATATAGCCTCAAATGCAGACGAAACAAACGAGTTAGCTTGAAATCTAAGCGAAAGAAATGATTTAGCTTAAAATCGATGCGTTGTAGATGGCTTAGCTTCAAATGCAAGCGAATCACATGATTTAGCTTCAAATCAATGCGATGTAGAATGTTTAGCTTCAAATCAATTAGAGGTAGAAGGTTTAGCTTCAAATCAATAGAATGTAGAAGGTTTAGCTTCAAATCAATGCGATGTAGAAGGTTTAGCTTCAAATCCAAACGAAGCGCATGATTTAGCTTCAAACCAATGCGATGTAGAAGGTTTAGCATCAAATCCTTGCGAAACAAATGATTTAGCTTCAAACACTTGGGATTTAAGTGATATAGCTTCAAATGCAGACGAATCAAACGAGTTAGCATCGAAATCCATGCGATACACGTGATTTAGCATCGAAACAATGCGAAGTAGAAGGCTAAGCTTCAAATTAATGCAAAAAAAATGGTTTAGCTTCAGATACTTGCGATATAAGTGATATAGCTTCAAATGCAGGAGGAACGAACGAGATAGCTTCAAGTTCATGCAAAACACACGATTAAGTTTCAAATCAATGATATGTAGAAGGTTTAGCTTAAGAAACAATGCGACACAAATGATTTAGCTTCAGATACTTGCGATATAAGTGGTATAGCTTCAAATGCAGACGAATAAAAGCTTCAAAATCCATGCGATACACATGATATAGCTTCACATCAATGCGAAGTAGAAGGAGTAGCTTCAAATCCGTGCGGAACAAACGATTGAACTTCAAACACTTCGGATATAGGTGATATAGCTTCAGCTGCATGCGAAACAAACGAGTTAGCTTAAAATCCATGCGAAACACATGATTATGCTTCAAATCAATGCGAAGTAGAATGCTTACCTTCAATTCCATCCGAATCAAAAGGTTTAGATTCAAATACTTGTGATATACATGATTTCGATTCAACTCTATGTGAAACAAACGTGTTAGCTTCAAATCCAAGCAAAACACATGATTTAGATTCAAATCAATGCGATCTAGAAGGCTTAGCTTCAAATCCATGCAAACACGTGATTTAGCTTCCAATCAATGCGAAGTAGAAGGCTTAGCTTCAAATCCATGCGAAACACATGCTTTAGCTGCAAATCAGTGCGAAGTAGAAGGCTTACGTTCAAATCCATGCGATTCAAATGGTTCATCTTCAAATACTTGCGAAAGACATGATTTAGCTTCAACTGCATGCTATACAAACGAGTTACCTTCAAATCCACGCGAAACACATGATTTAGATTCAAATCAATGCGATGTAGAAGGCTTAGCTTCAAATCCATGCAAACACGTGATTTAACTTCAAATCAATTCGAAGTAAAAGGCTTAGCTTCAAATCAATGCGAAGCAACTGGTTTATCTTCAAATACTTGTGATATTCATGATTTAACTTCGATTGCAGGCGAAACGAACGAGTTAGCTTGAAATCCATTCGAAACACATGATTTAGCTTCATATCAATGCGAAGTAGAATGCTTACCTTCAATTCCATCCGAATCAAAAGGTTTAGATTCAAATACTTGTGATATACATGATTTCGTTTCAACTCTATGTGAAACAAACGTGTTAGCTTCAAATCCAAGCAAAACACATGATTTAGATTCAAATCAATGCGATCTAGAAGGCTTAGCTTCAAATCCATGCAAACACGTGATTTAGCTTCCAATCAATGCGAAGTAGAAGGCTTAGCTTCAAATCCATGCGAAACACATGCTTTAGCTGCAAATCAGTGCGAAGTAGAAGGCTTACGTTCAAATCCATGCGATTCAATTGGTTCATCTTCAAATACTTGCGAAAGACATGATTTAGCTTCAACTGCATGCGAAACAAACGAGTCAGCTTCAAATCCACGCGAAGCACATGATTTAGATTCAAATCAAAGCGATGTACAAGGCTTAGCTTCAAATCCATGCAAACACGTGATTTAACTGCAAATCAATGCGAAGTATAAGTCTTAGATTCAAAGCCAAGCGAATCAAATGGTTTAGCTTCAAATACTTGTGATATTCATGATTTAGTATCAACTGGATTCGAAACAAACGAGACAGCTTCAAATCCATGCGAAACACATGATTTAGCTTATAATCACTGCGAATTAGATGGCTTAGCTTTAAATCCATGCGAAACACATGATTTAGCTTGAAATGAGTGCGAAGTAGAAGGCTTAGCTTCAAATGCAGGCGGAACAAACGAGTTAGCTTCAAATCCATGCGAAACAAATGATTTAGCTTCAAATCAATGCGAAGTGGAAGGCTTAACTTCAAATCCATGCAAAACAAGTGGTTTAGCTTCAAATACTTGTGATGAAAACGATTTAGAGTCAACTGCATGCGAATCAAACGAGTTAGCTTCAAATCCAAGGGAAACACATGATTTAACTTCAAATCAATGCGAAGTAGTAGGCTTAGCTCCAAATCAATGCGAAACAAATGATTTACGTTCAAATACCTGCGGTTTAAATGAAATAGCTTCAAATGCAGGCGAAACATGTGGTTTAGCTTCAAATACTTCTGATAAACACGATTTAGAGTAAGTTGCATGCGAATGGAACGAGTTAGCTTCAAATCCCAGGGAAACAGATGATTGAACTTCAAATCAATGCGAAGTAGGAGGCTTAGCTGCAAATCTGTGCGAAACAATTGGTTTGGATTCAGATACTTGTGATAAACATGGTTTAGTTTCAACTGCATGCGATTCAAACGACTTAGCTTCAAATCCAAGGGCAACACATGATTTAACTTCAACTCAATGCGAAGTAGTAGGCTTAGCTCCAAATCAATGCGAAACATATGTCTTGGGTTCAGATACTTGTAATAAACATGATTTAGCTTCAACTGCATGCGTTTCAAACGAGCCAGCTTCAAATCCCAGAGAAACACATGATATTAACTTCAAATCAATGCGAAGTGGAAGGCTTAGCTTCAAATCCATGCGAAACAAATGATTTACCTTCAAATATCTGCGGTTTAAATGAAATAGCTTCGAATGCTGGCGACACAAACGAGTTAGCTTCAAATCCATGCGAAACACATGATTCAGCTTCAAATCAATGCGAAGTAGAAGGGTAAGCTTCAAATCCATGCGAAACAAATGGTTTAACTTCAAATACTTGTGATAAACACGATTTAGAGTCAACTGCATGCGAATCAAACGAGTTAGCTTCAAATCGCAGGGAAACACATGATTTAACTTCAAATCAATGCGAAGTAGAAGGCTTAACTTCAAATCCATGCGAAACAAATGATTTACCTGCAAATACCTGCGGTTTAAATGAAATAGCTTCAAATGCAGGAGAAACAAACGAGTTAGCTTCAAATCCATGCGATACACATGATTTAGCTTCAAATCAATACGAAGTAGTAGGCTTAGCTTCAAATCAATGCGAAACAAATGTTTTGGGTTCAGATACTTGTAATAAACATGATTTAGCTTCAACTGCATGCGATTCTAACGAGTTAGCTTCAAATCCAAGAGAAACACATGATATTAACTTCAAATCAATGCGAAGTGGAAGGCTTAGCTTCAAATCCATGCGAAACAAATGATTTACCTTCAAATACCTGCGGTTTAAATGAAATAGCTTCAAATGAAGGCGAAACAAACGTGTTAGCTTCAAATCCATGCGAAGCACATGAGTTAGCTTCAAATCAATGCGAAGTAGAAGGCTTAGCTTCAAATCCATGTGAAACAAATGGTTTGGATTCAGATACTTGTGATCGAAATGATTTAGCTTCAACTGCATGCGAATCAAACGAGTTAGCTTCAAATTCAACAGAAACACATGATTCAACTTCAAATCAATGCGAAGTAGTAGGTTTAGCTTCAAATCAATGCGAAACAAATGATTTAGTTTCAAATACTTGTGATAAACATGATTAAGCTTCAACTGCATGCGAATCAAACGAGTTATATTGAAATCGGAGGGAAACACATGATTTACCTTCAAATAACTGCGGTTTAAATGAAATAGCTTCAAATGCAGGCGAAAAAAATGAGTTAGCATCAAACCCATGCGAAACACATGATTCAGCATCAAATCGATATGAAGTAGAAGGCTTAACTTCAAATCCATGCGAAACATGTGGTTTAGCATCAAATACTTGTGATAAACGGGATTTAGAGTCAACTGCATGCGAGTCAAACGAGTTAGCTTCAAATCCAAGGGAAACACATGATTTAACTTCAAATCAATGCGAAGTAGTAGGCTTAGCTCCAAATCAATGCGAAACAAATGATTTACGTTCAAATACCTGCGGTTTAAATGAAATAGCTTCAAATGCAGGCGAAACAAACGAGTTAGCTTCAAATCCATGCGAAGCACATGAGTTAGCTTCAAATCAATGCCAAGTAGAAGGCTTAGCTTCAATTCCATGTGAAACAAATGGTTTAGCTTCAAATACTTGTGATAAATATGATTAAGCTTCAACTGCATGCGAATCAAACGAGTTAGCTTCAAATCCATGCGAAACAAATGATTTAGCTTCAAATCAATGCGAAGTGGAAGGCTTAACTTCAAATCCATGCAAAACAAGTGGTTTAGCTTCAAATACTTGTGATGAAAACGATTTAGAGTCAACTGCATGCGAATCAAACGAGTTAGCTTCAAATCCAAGGGAAACACATGATTTAACTTCAAATCAATGCGAAGTAGTAGGCTTAGCTCCAAATCAATGCGAAACAAATGATTTACGTTCAAATACCTGCGGTTTAAATGAAATAGCTTCAAATGCAGGCGAAACATGTGGTTTAGCTTCAAATACTTCTGATAAACACGATTTAGAGTAAGTTGCATGCGAATGGAACGAGTTAGCTTCAAATCCCAGGGAAACAGATGATTGAACTTCAAATCAATGCGAAGTAGGAGGCTTAGCTGCAAATCTGTGCGAAACAATTGGTTTGGATTCAGATACTTGTGATAAACATGGTTTAGTTTCAACTGCATGCGATTCAAACGACTTAGCTTCAAATCCAAGGGCAACACATGATTTAACTTCAACTCAATGCGAAGTAGTAGGCTTAGCTCCAAATCAATGCGAAACATATGTCTTGGGTTCAGATACTTGTAATAAACATGATTTAGCTTCAACTGCATGCGTTTCAAACGAGCCAGCTTCAAATCCCAGAGAAACACATGATATTAACTTCAAATCAATGCGAAGTGGAAGGCTTAGCTTCAAATCCATGCGAAACAAATGATTTACCTTCAAATATCTGCGGTTTAAATGAAATAGCTTCGAATGCTGGCGACACAAACGAGTTAGCTTCAAATCCATGCGAAACACATGATTCAGCTTCAAATCAATGCGAAGTAGAAGGGTAAGCTTCAAATCCATGCGAAACAAATGGTTTAACTTCAAATACTTGTGATAAACACGATTTAGAGTCAACTGCATGCGAATCAAACGAGTTAGCTTCAAATCGCAGGGAAACACATGATTTAACTTCAAATCAATGCGAAGTAGAAGGCTTAACTTCAAATCCATGCGAAACAAATGATTTACCTGCAAATACCTGCGGTTTAAATGAAATAGCTTCAAATGCAGGAGAAACAAACGAGTTAGCTTCAAATCCATGCGATACACATGATTTAGCTTCAAATCAATACGAAGTAGTAGGCTTAGCTTCAAATCAATGCGAAACAAATGTTTTGGGTTCAGATACTTGTAATAAACATGATTTAGCTTCAACTGCATGCGATTCTAACGAGTTAGCTTCAAATCCAAGAGAAACACATGATATTAACTTCAAATCAATGCGAAGTGGAAGGCTTAGCTTCAAATCCATGCGAAACAAATGATTTACCTTCAAATACCTGCGGTTTAAATGAAATAGCTTCAAATGAAGGCGAAACAAACGTGTTAGCTTCAAATCCATGCGAAGCACATGAGTTAGCTTCAAATCAATGCGAAGTAGAAGGCTTAGCTTCAAATCCATGTGAAACAAATGGTTTGGATTCAGATACTTGTGATCGAAATGATTTAGCTTCAACTGCATGCGAATCAAACGAGTTAGCTTCAAATTCAACAGAAACACATGATTCAACTTCAAATCAATGCGAAGTAGTAGGTTTAGCTTCAAATCAATGCGAAACAAATGATTTAGTTTCAAATACTTGTGATAAACATGATTAAGCTTCAACTGCATGCGAATCAAACGAGTTATATTGAAATCGGAGGGAAACACATGATTTACCTTCAAATAACTGCGGTTTAAATGAAATAGCTTCAAATGCAGGCGAAAAAAATGAGTTAGCATCAAACCCATGCGAAACACATGATTCAGCATCAAATCGATATGAAGTAGAAGGCTTAACTTCAAATCCATGCGAAACATGTGGTTTAGCATCAAATACTTGTGATAAACGGGATTTAGAGTCAACTGCATGCGAGTCAAACGAGTTAGCTTCAAATCCAAGGGAAACACATGATTTAACTTCAAATCAATGCGAAGTAGTAGGCTTAGCTCCAAATCAATGCGAAACAAATGATTTACGTTCAAATACCTGCGGTTTAAATGAAATAGCTTCAAATGCAGGCGAAACAAACGAGTTAGCTTCAAATCCATGCGAAGCACATGAGTTAGCTTCAAATCAATGCCAAGTAGAAGGCTTAGCTTCAATTCCATGTGAAACAAATGGTTTAGCTTCAAATACTTGTGATAAATATGATTAAGCTTCAACTGCATGCGAATCAAACGAGTTAGCTTCAAATCCATGCGAAACAAATGATTTAGCTTCAAATCAATGCGAAGTGGAAGGCTTAACTTCAAATCCATGCAAAACAAGTGGTTTAGCTTCAAATACTTGTGATGAAAACGATTTAGAGTCAACTGCATGCGAATCAAACGAGTTAGCTTCAAATCCAAGGGAAACACATGATTTAACTTCAAATCAATGCGAAGTAGGAGGCTTAGCTTCAAATCTGTGAGAAACAATTGGTTTGGATTCAGATACTTGTGATAAACATGATTTAGCTTCAACTGCATGCGGATCGGACGAATTAGCTTCAAATCCAAGGGTGAACACATGATTTAACTTCAAATCAATACGAAGTAGTAGGCTTACCTTCAAATCAATGCGAAACAAATGGTTTGGATTCAGATACTTGTGATCAAAATGATTTGGCTTCAACTGCATTCGAATCAAACGAGTTAGCTTCAAATTCAAGAGAAACGCATGATTTAACTTCAAATCAGTGCGAAGTGGTAGACTTAGCTCCAAATCAATGCGAAACAAATGATTTACGTTCAAATACCTGCGGTTTAAATGAAATAGCTTCAAATGCAGGCGAAACAAACGAGTTAGCTTCAAATCCATGCGAAGCACATGAGTTAGGTTCAAATCAATGCCAAGTAGAAGGCTTAGCTTCAATTCCATGTGAAACAAATGGTTTAGCTTCAAATACTTGTGATAAACACGATTTAGAGTCAATTGCATGCGAATGGAACGAGTTAGCTTCAAATCCCAGAGAAACACATGATTTAACTTCAAATCAATGCGAAGTAGAAGGGTTAGCTGCAAATCTGTGCGAAACAAATGGTTTGGATTCAGATACTTGTAATAAACATAATTTAGCTTCAACTGCATGCGAATCAAACGAGTTAGCTTCAAATCCCAGAGGAACACATGATTTAACTTCTAATCAATGCGAAGTAGAAGGCTTAGCTTCAAATCCATGCGAAACAAATGATTAACTTTCAAATACCTGCGGTTTAAATGAAATAGCTTCAAATGCAGGAGAAACAAACGAGTTAGCTTCAAATCCTTGCGATACACATGATTTAGCTTCAAATCAATACGAAGTAGTAGGCTTAGCTTCAAATCAATGCGAATCAAATGGTTTGGATTCAGATACTTGTGATGGACACGATTTAGAGTCAACTGCATGCGAATCAAACGAGTTAACTTCATATTCAAGAGAAACACATGATTTAACTTCAAATCAATGCGAAGTTGGAGGCTTAGCTTCAAATCAATGCGAAACAAATGATTTAGCTTCAAATACTTGTGATAAACATGATTTAAGTTCAACTGCATGCGAATCGAACGAGTTAGCTTCAAATTCAAGAGAAACACATGATTTAACTTCAAATCAATGCAAAGTAGAAGGCTTAGCTTCAAATCCATGCGAAACAAATGAATTACCTTCAAATGCCTGCGGTTTAAATGAAATAGCTTCAAATGCAGGCGAAACAAACGAATTAGCTCCAAATCCATGCGAATCAAACGAGTTAGCTTCAAATCCCAGAGAAACACATGATTTAACTTCAAATCAATGCGAAGTAGGAGGCTTAGCTTCAAATCGGTGCGAAACAAATTGTTTGGATTCAGATACTTGTAATAAACATAATTTAGCTTCAACTGCATGCGAATCAAACGAGTTAGCTTCAAATCCCAGAGAAACACATGATTTAACTTCAAATCAATGCAAAGTAGGAGGCTTAGCTTCAAATCTGTGCGAAACAAATGGTTTGGATTCAGATACTTGTGATAAACATGGTTTAGATTCAACTGCGTGCGAATCAAACGACTTAGCTTCAAATCCAAGGGAAACACATGATTTAACTTCAAATCAATGCGAAGTCGAAGGCTTAGCTTCAAATCAATGCGGAACAAATGATTTAGCTTCAAATACTTGTGATAAACATGATTTAGCTTCAACTGCATGCGGATCGGACGAATTAGCTTTAAATCCAAGGGAAACACATGATTTAACTTCAAATCAATGCGAAGTAGTAGGCTTACCTTCAAATCAATGCGAAACAAATGGTTTGGATTCAGATACTTATGATCAAAATGATTTGGCTTCAACTGCATGCGAATCAAACGAGTTAGCTTCAAATTCAAGAGAAACACATGATTTAACTTCAAATCAATGCGAAGTAGAAGGCTTAGCTTCAAATCCACGTGAAATAAATGATTTACCTTCAAATACTTCTGATAAACATGATTTAGCTTCAACTGCATGCGAATCAAACGAGATAGCTTCAAATCCAAGAGAAACACATGATATTAACTTCAAATCAATGCAAAGTAGAAGGCTTAGCTTCAAATCCATGCGAAACAAATGAATTACTTTCAAATGCCTGCGATTTAAATGAAATAGCTTCAAATGCAGGCGAAACAAACGAGTTAGCTCCAAATCCATGCGAAGCACATGAGTTAGCTTCAAATCAATGCGAAGTAGAAGGCTTAGCTTCAAATCCATGTGAAACAAATGGTTTAGCTTCAAATACTTCTGATAAACACGATTTAGAGTCAATTGCATGCGAATGGAACGAGTTAGCTTCAAATCCCAGGGAAACACATGATTTAACTTCAAATCAATGCGAAGTAGGAGGCTGAGCTTCAAATCTGTGCGAAACAATTGGTTTGGATTCAGATACTTGTGATAAACATGGTTTAGCTTCAACTGCATGCGATTCAAACGAGATAGCTTCAAATCCAAGAGAAACACATGATATTAACTTCAAATCAATGCAAAGTAGAAGGCTTAGCTTCAAATCCATGCGAGACAAATGAATTACTTTCAAATGCCTGCGGTTTAAATGAAATAGCTTTAAATGCAGGCGAAACAAACGAGTTAGCTCCAAATCCATGCGAAGCACATGAGTTAGCTTCAAATCAATGCGAAGTAGAAGGCTTAGCTTCAAATCCATGTGAAACAAATGGTTTAGCTTCAAATACTTCTGATAAACACGATTTAGAGTCAATTGCATGCGAATGGAACGAGTTAGCTTCAAATCCCAGGGAAACACACGATATAACTTCAAATCATGCGAAGTAGGAGGCTTAGCTTCAAATCGGTGCGAAACAAATTGTTTGGATTCAGATACTTGTGATAAACATGGTTTAGCTTCAACTGCGTGCGATTCAAACGAGATAGCTTCAAATCCAAGCGAAACACATGATATTAACTTCAAATATATGCGAAGTAGAAGGCTTAGCTTCAAATCCATGCGAAACAAATGAATTACCTTCAAATACATGCGGTTTAAATGAAATAGCTTCAAATGCAGGCGAAACAAACGAGTTAGCTTCAAATCCATGCGAAGCACATGATTTAGCATCAAATCAATATGAAGTAGAAGGCTTAACTTCAAATCCATGCGAAACAAATGGTTTAGCTTCAAATACTTCTGATAAACACGATTTAGAGTCAATTGCATGCGAATGGAACGAGTTAGCTTCAAATCCCAGGGAAACACGCGATATAACTTCAAATCAATGCGAAGTAGGAGGCTTAGCTTCAAATCGGTGCGAAACAAATTGTTTGGATTCAGATACTTGTAATAAACATAATTTAGCTTCAACTGCATGCGAATCAAACGAGTTAGCTTCAAATCCCAGAGAAACACATGATTTAACTTCTAATCAATGCGAAGTAGAAGGCTTAGCTTCAAATCCATGCGAAACAAATGATTAACTTTCAAATACCTGTGGTTTAAATGAAACAGCTTCAAATGCAGGAGAAACAAACGAGTTAGCTCCAAATCCATGCGAAGCACTTGAGTTAGCTTCAAATCAATGCGAAGTAGAAGGAGTAGCTTCAAATCCGTGCGGAACAAACGATTGCACTTCAAACACTTCGGATATTGGTGATATAGCTTCAGCTGCATGCGAAACAAACGAGTTAGCTTAAAATCCATGCGAAACACATGATTATGATTCAAATCAATGCGAAGTAGAATGCTTACCTTCAATTCCATCCGAATCAAAAGGTTTAGATTCAAATACTTGTGATATACATGATTTCGATTCAACTCTATGTGAAACAAACGTGTTAGCTTCAAATCCAAGCAAAACACATGATTTAGATTCAAATCAATGCGATCTAGAAGGCTTAGCTTCAAATCCATGCAAACACGTGATTTAGCTTCCAATCAATGCGAAGTAGAAGGCTTAGCTTCAAATCCATGCGAAACACATGCTTTAGCTGCAAATCAGTGCGAAGTAGAAGGCTTACGTTCAAATCCATGCGATTCAAATGGTTCATCTTCAAATACTTGCGAAAGACATGATTTAGCTTCAACTGCATGCTATACAAACGAGTTACCTTCAAATCCACGCGAAACACATGATTTAGATTCAAATCAATGCGATGTAGAAGGCTTAGCTTCAAATCCATGCAAACACGTGATTTAATTCAAATCAATTCGAAGTAAAAGGCTTAGCTTCAAATCAATGCGAAGCAACTGGTTTATCTTCAAATACTTGTGATATTCATGATTTAACTTCGATTGCAGGCGAAACGAACGAGTTAGCTTGAAATCCATTCGAAACACATGATTTAGCTTCATATCAATGCGAAGTAGAATGCTTACCTTCAATTCCATCCGAATCAAAAGGTTTAGATTCAAATACTTGTGATATACATGATTTCGTTTCAACTCTATGTGAAACAAACGTGTTAGCTTCAAATCCAAGCAAAACACATGATTTAGATTCAAATCAATGCGATCTAGAAGGCTTAGCTTCAAATCCATGCAAACACGTGATTTAGCTTCCAATCAATGCGAAGTAGAAGGCTTAGCTTCAAATCCATGCGAAACACATGCTTTAGCTGCAAATCAGTGCGAAGTAGAAGGCTTACGTTCAAATCCATGCGATTCAATTGGTTCATCTTCAAATACTTGCGAAAGACATGATTTAGCTTCAACTGCATGCGAAACAAACGAGTCAGCTTCAAATCCACGCGAAGCACATGATTTAGATTCAAATCAAAGCGATGTACAAGGCTTAGCTTCAAATCCATGCAAACACGTGATTTAACTGCAAATCAATGCGAAGTATAAGTCTTAGATTCAAAGCCAAGCGAATCAAATGGTTTAGCTTCAAATACTTGTGATATTCATGATTTAGTATCAACTGGATTCGAAACAAACGAGACAGCTTCAAATCCATGCGAAACACATGATTTAGCTTATTATCACTGCGAATTAGATGGCTTAGCTTTAAATCCATGCGAAACACATGATTTAGCTTGAAATGAGTGCGAAGTAGAAGGCTTAGCTTCAAATGCAGGCGGAACAAACGAGTTAGCTTCAAATCCATGCGAAACAAATGATTTAGCTTCAAATCAATGCGAAGTGGAAGGCTTAACTTCAAATCCATGCAAAACAAGTGGTTTAGCTTCAAATACTTGTGATGAAAACGATTTAGAGTCAACTGCATGCGAATCAAACGAGTTAGCTTCAAATCCAAGGGAAACACATGATTTAACTTCAAATCAATGCGAAGTAGTAGGCTTAGCTCCAAATCAATGCGAAACAAATGATTTACGTTCAAATACCTGCGGTTTAAATGAAATAGCATCAAATGCAGGCGAAACATGTGGTTTAGCTTCAAATACTTCTGATAAACACGATTTAGAGTAAGTTGCATGCGAATGGAACGAGTTAGCTTCAAATCCCAGGGAAACAGATGATTGAACTTCAAATCAATGCGAAGTAGGAGGCTTAGCTGCAAATCTGTGCGAAACAATTGGTTTGGATTCAGATACTTGTGATAAACATGGTTTAGTTTCAACTGCATGCGATTCAAACGACTTAGATTCAAATCCAAGGGCAACACATGATTTAACTTCAACTCAATGCGAAGTAGTAGGCTTAGCTCCAAATCAATGCGAAACATATGTCTTGGGTTCAGATACTTGTAATAAACATGATTTAGCTTCAACTGCATGCGTTTCAAACGAGCCAGCTTCAAATCCCAGAGAAACACATGATATTAACTTCAAATCAATGCGAAGTGGAAGGCTTAGCTTCAAATCCATGCGAAACAAATGATTTACCTTCAAATATCTGCGGTTTAAATGAAATAGCTTCGAATGCTGGCGACACAAACGAGTTAGCTTCAAATCCATGCGAAACACATGATTCAGCTTCAAATCAATGCGAAGTAGAAGGGTAAGCTTCAAATCCATGCGAAACAAATGGTTTAACTTCAAATACTTGTGATAAACACGATTTAGAGTCAACTGCATGCGAATCAAACGAGTTAGCTTCAAATCGCAGGGAAACACATGATTTAACTTCAAATCAATGCGAAGTAGAAGGCTTAGCTTCAAATCCATGCGAAACAAATGATTTACCTGCAAATACCTGCGGTTTAAATGAAATAGCTTCAAATGCAGGAGAAACAAACGAGTTAGCTTCAAATCCATGCGATACACATGATTTAGCTTCAAATCAATACGAAGTAGTAGGCTTAGCTTCAAATCAATGCGAAACAAATGTTTTGGGTTCAGATACTTGTAATAAACATGATTTAGCTTCAACTGCATGCGATTCTAACGAGTTAGCTTCAAATCCAAGAGAAACACATGATATTAACTTCAAATCAATGCGAAGTGGAAGGCTTAGCTTCAAATCCATGCGAAACAAATGATTTACCTTCAAATACCTGCGGTTTAAATGAAATAGCTTCAAATGAAGGCGAAACAAACGTGTTAGCTTCAAATCCATGCGAAGCACATGAGTTAGCTTCAAATCAATGCGAAGTAGAAGGCTTAGCTTCAAATCCAAGTGAAACAAATGGTTTGGATTCAGATACTTGTGATCGAAATGATTTAGCTTCAACTGCATGCGAATCAAACGAGTTAGCTTCAAATTCAACAGAAACACATGATTCAACTTCAAATCAATGCGAAGTAGTAGGTTTAGCTTCAAATCAATGCGAAACAAATGATTTAGTTTCAAATACTTGTGATAAACATGATTAAGCTTCAACTGCATGCGAATCAAACGAGTTATATTGAAATCGGAGGGAAACACATGATTTACCTTCAAATAACTGCGGTTTAAATGAAATAGCTTCAAATGCAGGCGAAAAAAATGAGTTAGCATCAAACCCATGCGAAACACATGATTCAGCATCAAATCGATATGAAGTAGAAGGCTTAACTTCAAATCCATGCGAAACATGTGGTTTAGCATCAAATACTTGTGATAAACGGGATTTAGAGTCAACTGCATGCGAGTCAAACGAGTTGGCTTCAAATCCAAGGGAAACACATGATTTAACTTCAAATCAATGCGAAGTAGTAGGCTTAGCTCCAAATCAATGCGAAACAAATGATTTACGTTCAAATACCTGCGGTTTAAATGAAATAGCTTCAAATGCAGGCGAAACAAACGAGTTAGCTTCAAATCCATGCGAAGCACATGAGTTAGCTTCAAATCAATGCCAAGTAGAAGGCTTAGCTTCAATTCCATGTGAAACAAATGGTTTAGCTTCAAATACTTGTGATAAATATGATTAAGCTTCAACTGCATGCGAATCAAACGAGTTAGCTTCAAATCCATGCGAAACAAATGATTTAGCTTCAAATCAATGCGAAGTGGAAGGCTTAACTTCAAATCCATGCAAAACAAGTGGTTTAGCTTCAAATACTTGTGATGAAAACGATTTAGAGTCAACTGCATGCGAATCAAACGAGTTAGCTTCAAATCCAAGGGAAACACATGATTTAACTTCAAATCAATGCGAAGTAGGAGGCTTAGCTTCAAATCTGTGAGAAACAATTGGTTTGGATTCAGATACTTGTGATAAACATGGTTTAGTTTCAACTGCATGCGATTCAAACGAGATAGCTTCAAATCCAAGAGAAACACATGATATTAACTTCAAATCAATGCGAAGTAGAAGGCTTAGCTTCAAATCCATGCGAAACAAATGAATTACCTTCAAATGCCTGCGGTTTAAATGAAATAGCTTCAAATGCAGGCGAAACAAACGAGTTAGCTCCAAATCCATGCGAAGCACATGAGTTAGCTTCAAATCAATGCGAAGTAGGAGGCTTAGCTTCAAATCTGTGCGAAACAAATGGTTTGGATTCAGATACTTGTGATAAACATGGTTTAGATTCAACTGCGTGCGAATCAAACGACTTAGCTTCAAATCCAAGGGAAACACATGATTTAACTTCAACTCAATGCGAAGTAGTAGGCTTAGCTCCAAATCAATGCGAAACATATGTCTTGGGTTCAGATACTTGTAATAAACATGATTTAGCTTCAACTGCATGCGTTTCAAACGAGCTAGCTTCAAATCCCAGAGAAACACATGATATTAACTTCAAATCAATGCGAAGTAGAAGGCTTAGCTTCAAATCCATGCGAAACAAATGATTTACCTTCAAATATCTGCGGTTTAAATGAAATAGCTTCAAATGCAGGCGACACAAACGAGTTAGCTTCAAATCCATGCGAAACACATGATTCAGCTTCAAATCAATGCGAAGTAGAAGGGTAAGCTTCAAATCCATGCGAAACAAATGGTTTATCTTCAAATACTTGTGATAAACACGATTTAGAGTCAACTGCATGCGAATCAAACGAGTTAGCTTCAAATCGCAGGGAAACACATGATTTAACTTCAAATCAATGCGAAGTAGAAGGCTTAGCTTCAAATCCATGCGAAACAAATGATTTACCTGCCAATACCTGCGGTTTAAATGAAATAGCTTCAAATGCAGGAGAAACAAACGAGTTAGTTTCAAATCCTTGCGATACACATGATTTAGCTTAAAACCAATACGAAGTAGTAGGCTTAGCTTCAAATCAATGCTAATCAAATCTTTGGATTCAGATACATGTGATGGACACGATTTAGAGTCAACTGCATGCGAATCAAACGATTTAGCATCAAATTCAACAGAAACACATGATTTAAACTCAAATCAATGCGAAGTCGAAGGCTTAGCTTCAAATCAATGCGAAACAAATGATTTAGCTTCAAATACTTGTGATAAACATGATTTAGCTTCAACTGCATGCGGATCGGACGAATTAGCTTCAAATCCAAGGGTGAACACATGATTTAACTTCAAATCAATACGAAGTAGTAGGCTTACCTTCAAATCAATGCGAAACAAATGGTTTGGATTCAGATACTTGTGATCAAAATGATTTGGCTTCAACTGCATTCGAATCAAACGAGTTAGCTTCAAATTCAAGAGAAACGCATGATTTAACTTCAAATCAGTGCGAAGTGGAAGACTTAGCTGCAAATCAATGCGAAACAAATGATTTACGTTCAAATACCTGCGGTTTAAATGAAATAGCTTCAAATGCAGGCGAAACAAACGAGTTAGCTTCAAATCCATGCGAAGCACATGAGTTAGGTTCAAATCAATGCCAAGTAGAAGGCTTAGCTTCAATTCCATGTGAAACAAATGGTTTAGCTTCAAATACTTGTGATAAACACGATTTAGAGTCAATTGCATGCGAATGGAACGAGTTAGCTTCAAATCCCAGAGAAACACATGATTTAACTTCAAATCAATGCGAAGTAGAAGGGTTAGCTGCAAATCTGTGCGAAACAAATGGTTTGGATTCAGATACTTGTAATAAACATAATTTAGCTTCAACTGCATGCGAATCAAACGAGTTAGCTTCAAATCCCAGAGGAACACATGATTTAACTTCTAATCAATGCGAAGTAGAAGGCTTAGCTTCAAATCCATGCGAAACAAATGATTAACTTTCAAATACCTGCGGTTTAAATGAAATAGCTTCAAATGCAGGAGAAACAAACGAGTTAGCTTCAAATCCTTGCGATACACATGATTTAGCTTCAAATCAATACGAAGTAGTAGGCTTAGCTTCAAATCAATGCGAATCAAATGGTTTGGATTCAGATACTTGTGATGGACACGATTTAGAGTCAACTGCATGCGAATCAAACGAGTTAACTTCATATTCAAGAGAAACACATGATTTAACTTCAAATCAATGCGAAGTTGGAGGCTTAGCTTCAAATCAATGCGAAACAAATGATTTAGCTTCAAATACTTGTGATAAACATGATTTAAGTTCAACTGCATGCGAATCGAACGAGTTAGCTTCAAATTCAAGAGAAACACATGATTTAACTTCAAATCAATGCAAAGTAGAAGGCTTAGCTTCAAATCCATGCGAAACAAATGAATTACCTTCAAATGCCTGCGGTTTAAATGAAATAGCTTCAAATGCAGGCGAAACAAACGAATTAGCTCCAAGTCCATGCGAAGCACATGAGTTAGCTTCAAATCAATGCGAAGTAGAAGGCTTAGCTTCAAATCCATGTGAAACAAATGGTTTAGCTTCAAATACTTCTGATAAACACGATTTAGAGTCAATTGCATGCGAATGGAACGAGTTAGCTTCAAATCCCAGGGAAACACAAGATATAACTTCAAATCATGCGAAGTAGGAGGCTTAGCTTCAAATCGGTGCGAAACAAATTGTTTGGATTCAGATACTTGTGATAAACATGGTTTAGCTTCAACTGCGTGCGATTCAAACGAGATAGCTTCAAATCCAAGCGAAACACATGATATTAACTTCAAATATATGCGAAGTAGAAGGCTTAGCTTCAAATCCATGCGAAACAAATGAATTACCTTCAAATACATGCGGTTTAAATGAAATAGCTTCAAATGCAGGCGAAACAAACGAGTTAGCTTCAAATCCATGCGAAGCACATGATTTAGCATCAAATCAATAGGAAGTAGAAGGCTTAACTTCAAATCCATGCGAAACAAATGGTTTAGCTTCAAATACTTCTGATAAACACGATTTAGAGTCAATTGCATGCGAATGGAACGAGTTAGCTTCAAATCCCAGGGAAACACGCGATATAACTTCAAATCAATGCGAAGTAGGAGGCTTAGCTTCAAATCGGTGCGAAACAAATTGTTTGGATTCAGATACTTGTAATAAACATAATTTAGCTTCAACTGCATGCGAATCAAACGAGTTAGCTTCAAATCCCAGAGAAACACATGATTTAACTTCTAATCAATGCGAAGTAGAAGGCTTAGCTTCAAATCCATGCGAAACAAATGATTAACTTTCAAATACCTGTGGTTTAAATGAAACAGCTTCAAATGCAGGAGAAACAAACGAGTTAGCTCCAAATCCATGCGAAGCACATGAGTTAGCTTCAAATCAATGCGAAGTAGAAGGCTTAGCTTCAAATCCATGTGAAACAAATGGTTTAGCTTCAAATACTTCTGATAAACACGATTTAGAGTCAATTGCATGCGAATGGAACGAGTTAGCTTCAAATCCCAGGGAAACACACGATATAACTTCAAATCAATGCGAAGTAGGAGGCTTAGCTTCAAATCGGTGCGAAACAAATTGTTTGGATTCAGATGCTTGTAATAAACATAATTTAGCTTCAACTGCATGCGAATCAAACGAGTTAGCTTCAAATCCCAGAGAAACACATGATTTAACTTCTAATCAATGCGAAGTAGAAGGCTTAGCTTCAAATCCATGCGAAACAAATGATTAACTTTCAAATACCTGCGGTTTAAATGAAATAGCTCCAAATGCAGGAGAAACAAACGAGTTAGCTTCAAATCCTTGCGATACACATGATTTAGCTTCAAACCAATACGAAGTAGTAGGCTTAGCTTCAAATCAATGCGAATCAAATGCTTTGGATTCAGATACTTGTGATGGACACGATTTAGAGTCAACTGCATGCGAATCAAACGAGTTAACTTCATATTCAAGAGAAACACATGATTTAACTTCAAATCAATGCGAAGTTGGAGGCTTAGCTTCAAATCAATGCGAAACAAATGATTTAGCTTCAAATACTTGTGATAAACATGATTTAACTTCAACTGCATGCGAATCGAACGAGTTAGCTTCAAATTCAAGAGAAACACATGATTTAACTTCAAATCAATGCGAAGTAGAAGGATTAGCTTCAAATCCATGCGAAACATGTGGTTTAGCTTCAAATACTTCTGATAAACACGATTTAGAGAAAGTTGCATGCGAATGGAACGAGTTAGCTTCAAATCCCAGGGAAACACATGATTTAAATTCAAATCAATGCGAAGTAGGAGGCTTAGCTTCAAATCTGTGCGAAACAATTGGTTTGGATTCAGATACTTGTGATAAACATGGTTTAGCTTCAACTGCATGCGATTCAAACGAGATAGCTTCAAATCCAAGAGAAACACATGATATTAACTTCAAATCAATGCAAAGTAGAAGGCTTAGCTTCAAATCCATGCGAAACAAATGAATTACTTTCAAATGCCTGCGGTTTAAATGAAATAGCTTCAAATGCAGGCGAAACAAACGAGTTAGCTCCAAATCCATGCGAAGCACATGAGTTAGCTTCAAATCAATGCGAAGTAGAAGGCTTAGCTTCAAATCCATGTGAAACAAATGGTTATCTTCAAATACTTCTGATAAACACGATTTAGAGTCAATTGCATGCGAATGGAACGAGTTAGCTTCAAATCCCAGGGAAACACACGATATAACTTCAAATCAATGCGAAGTAGGAGGCTTAGCTTCAAATCGGTGCGAAACAAATTGTTTGGATTCAGATACTTGTGATAAACATGGTTTAGCTTCAACTGCGTGCGATTCAAACGAGATAGCTTCAAATCCAAGCGAAACACATGATATTAACTTCAAATCTATGCGAAGTAGAAGGCTTAGCTTCAAATCCATGCGAAACAAATGAATTACCTTCAAATACATGCGGTTTAAATGAAATAGCTTCAAATGCAGGCGAAACAAACGAGTTAGCATCAAATCCATGCGAAGCACATGATTTAGCATCAAATCAATATGAAGTAGAAGGCTTAACTTCAAATCCATGCGAAACAAATGGTTTAGCTTCAAATACTTGTGATAAACACGATTTAGAGTCAACTGCATGCGAATGGAACGAGTTAGCTTCAAATCCCAGGGAAACACGTGATTTAACTTCAAATCAATGCGAAACAAATAGTTTGGATTCAGATAATTGTGATCAAAATGATTTAGCTTCAACTGCGTGCGAATCACACGACTTAGCTTCAAATGCAAGGGAAACACATGACTTAACTTCAACTCAATGCGAAGTAGCAGGCTTAGCTTCAAATCAATGCGAAACAAATGTTTTGGGTTCAGATACTTGTAATAAACATGATTTAGCTTCAACTGCATGCGATTCAAACGAGCTAGCTTCAAATTCAAGAGAAACACATGATTTAACTTCAAATCAATGCGATGTAGGAGGCTTAGATTCAAATCAATGCGAAACAAATGATTTAGCTTCAAATACTTGTGATAAACATGATTTAGCTTCAACTGCATGCGAATCGAACGAGTTAGCTTCAAATCCAAGGGAAACACAATATTTAACTTCAAATCAATACGAAGTAGTAGGCTTAGCGTCAAATCAATGCGAAACAAATTGTTGGGATTCAGATACTTGGGATCAAAACGATTTAGCTTCAACTGCATGCGAATCAAACGAGTTAGCTTCAAATTCAAGAGAAACACATGATTTATCTTCAAATCAATGCGAAGTAGAAGGCTTAGCTTCAAATCAATGCGAAACA
This sequence comes from Megalopta genalis, assembly GCF_051020955.1. Classification (NCBI taxonomy): domain Eukaryota; kingdom Metazoa; phylum Arthropoda; class Insecta; order Hymenoptera; family Halictidae; genus Megalopta; species Megalopta genalis. The sequence continues at coordinate 71,802 of NW_027476605.1, forward strand.
AATGATTTAGCTTCAAATACTTGTGATAAACATGATTTAGAGTCAACTGCATGCGAATCAGACGAGTTAGCTTCAAATCCAAGCGAAAAAACATGATTTAACTTCAAATCAATGCGAAGTTGGAGGCTTAGCTTCAAATCAATGCGAAACAAATGATTTAGCTTCAAATACTTGTGATAAACATGATTTAGCTTCAACTGCATGCGAATCGAACGAGTTAGCTTCAAATCCAAGGGAAACACATTATTTAACTTCAAATCATTACGAAGTAGTAGGCTTAGCATCAAATCAGTGCGAAACAAATGGTTTGGATTCAGATACTTGTGATCGAAATGATTTAGCTTCAACTGCATGCGAATCAAACGAGTTAGCCTCAAATTCAAGAGAAACACATGATTTAACTTCAAATCAATGCGAAGTAGAAGGATTAGCTTCAAATCCATGCGAAACATGTGGTTTAGCTTCAAATACTTGTGATGAAAACGATTTAGAGTCAACTGCATGCGAATCAAACGAGTTAGCTTCAAATCCAAGGGAAACACATGATTTAACTTCAAATCAAAGCGAAGTAGTAGGCTTAGCTCCAAATCAATGCGAAACAAATGATTTACGTTCAAATACCTGCGGTTTAAATGAAATAGCTTCAAATGCAGGCGAAACAAACGAGTTAGCTTCAAATCCATGCGAAGCACATGAGTTAGCTTCAAATCAATGCCAAGTAGAAGGCTTAGCTTCAATTCCATGTGAAACAAATGGTTTAGCTTCAAATACTTGTGATAAACACGATTTAGAGTCAATTGCATGCGAATGGAACGAGTTAGCTTCAAATCCCAGAGAAACACATGATTTAACTTCAAATCAATGCGAAGTAGAAGGGTTAGCTGCAAATCTGTGCGAAACAAATGGTTTGGATTCAGATACTTGTAATAAACATAATTTAGCTTCAACTGCATGCGAATCAAACGAGTTAGCTTCAAATCCCAGAGAAACACATGGTTTAACTTCTAATCAATGCGAAAAAGAAGGCTTAGCTTCAAATCCATTCGAAACAAATGATTAACTTTCAAATACCTGCGGTTTAAATGAAATAGCTTCAAATGCAGGAGAAACAAACGAGTTAGCTTCAAATCCTTGCGATACACATGATTTTGCTTCAAATCAATACGAAGTAGTAGGGTTAGCTTCAAATCAATGCGAATCAAATGGTTTGGATTCAGATACTTGTGATAAACATGATTTAGCTTCGACTGCATGCGAATCAAACGAGTTAGCCTCAAATTCAAGAGAAACACATGATTTAACTTCAAATCAATGCGAAGTCGAAGGCTTAGCTTCAAATCAATGCGAAACAAATGGTTTGGATTCAGATACTTATGATCAAAATGATTTGGCTTCAACTGCATGCGAATCCAACGAGTTAGCTTCAAATTCATGAGAAACACATGATTTAACTTCAAATCAATGCGAAGTAGAAGGCTTAGCTCAAATCCATGCGAAATAAATGATTTACCTTCAAATACTTCTGATAAACATGATTTAGCTTCAACTGCATGCGAATCAAACGACTTAGCTTCAAATGCAAGGGAAACACATGACTTAACTTCAACTCAATGCGAAGTAGTAGGCTTAGCTTCAAATCAATGCGAAACAAATGTTTTGGGTTCAGATACTTGTAATAAACATGATTTAGCTTCAACTGCATGCGATTCAAACGAGCTAGCTTCAAATCCAAGAGAAACACATGATATTAACTTCAAATCAATGCGAAGTGGAAGGCTTAGCTTCAAATCCATGCGAAACAAATGATTTACCTTCAAATATCTGCGGTTTAAATGAAATAGCTTCAAATGCAGGCGAAACAAACGAGTTAGCTTCAAATCCATGCAAAGCACATGAGTTAGCTTCAAATCAATGCGAAGTAGTAGGCTTAGCTTCAAATCCATGTGAAACAAATGGTTTGGATTCAGATACTTGTGATGGACACGATTTAGAGTCAACTGCATGCGAATCAAACGAGTTAGCTTCAAATTCAAGAGAAACACATGATTTAACTTCAAATCAATGCGAAGTAGGAGGCTTAGATTCAAATCAATGCGAAACAAATGATTTAGCTTCAAATACTTGTGATAAACATGATTTAGCTTCAACTGCATGCGAATCGGACGAATTAGCTTCAAATCCAAGGGAAACACATTATTTAACTTCAAATCGATGCGAAGTAGTAGGCTTAGCGTCAAATCAATGCGAAACAAATGGTTTGGATTCAGATACTTGTGATCGAAATGATTTAGCTTCAACTGCATGCGAATCAAACGAGTTAGCTTCAAATTCAACAGAAACACATGATTTAACTTCAAATCAATGCGAAGTAGAAGGATTAGCTTCAAATCCATGCGAAAAATGTGGTTCAGCATCAAATACTTGTGATGAACATGATTTAGCTTCAACTGCATGCGAATCAAACGACTTAGCTTCAAATCGAACGGAAACACATGATTTAAATTCAAATCTATGCAAAGTAGTAGGCTTAGCTTCAAATCAATGCGAAACAAATGTTTTGGGTTCAGATACTTGTAATAAACATGATTTAGCTTCAACTGCAGGCGATTCTAACGAGTTAGCTTCAAATCCAAGAGAAACACATGATATTAACTTCAAATCAATGCGAAGTGGAAGGCTTAGCTTCAAATCCATGCGAAACAAATGATTTACCTTCAAATACCTGCGGTTTAAATGAAATAGCTTCAAATGCAGGCGAAACAAACGTGTTAGCTTCAAATCCATGCGAAGCACATGAGTTAGCTTCAAATCAATGCGAAGTAGAAGGCTTAGCTTAAAATCCATGTGAAACAAATGGTTTGGATTCAGATACTTGTGATCGAAGTGATTTAGCTTCAACTGCATGCGAATCAAACGAGTTAGCTTCAAATTCAACAGAAACACATGATTTAACTTCAAATCAATGCGAAGTCGAAGGATTAGCTTCAAATCCATGCGAAACATGTGGTTCAGCATCAAATACTTGTGATGAACACGATTTAGAGTTAACTGCATGCGAATCAAACGAATTAGCTTCAAGTCCAAGGGAAACACATGATTTAACTTCAAATCAATGCGAAGTAGTAGGTTTAGCTTCAAATCAATGCGAAACAAATGATTTAGCTTTAAATACTTGTGATAAACATGATTAAGCTTCAACTGCATGCGAATCAAACGAGTTATATTGAAATCGGAGGGAAACACATGATTTACCTTCAAATAACTGCGGTTTAAATGAAGTAGCTTCAAATGCAGGCGAAAAAAACGAGTTAGCATCAAACCCATGCGAAACACTTGATTCAGCATCAAATCAATATGAAGTAGAAGGCTTAACTTCAATTCCATGCGAAAGATGTGGTTTAGCTTCAAATACTTTTGATAAACGGGATTTAGAGTCAACTGCATGCGAATCAAACGAGTTAGCTTCAAATCCCAGGAAAACACATGATTTAACTTCAAATCAATGCGAAGTGGAAGGCTTAGCTTCAAATCCATGCGAAACAAATGATTTACCTTCAAATATCTGCGGTTTAAATGAAATAGCTTCAAATACAGGCGAAAAAAACGAGTTAGCATTAAATCCATGCGAAACTCATGATTTAGCATCAAATCAATATGAAGTAGAAGGCTTAACTTCAAATCCATGCGAAACAAATGATTTACCTTCAAATATCTGCGGTTTAAATGAAATAGCTTCAAATGCAGGCGAAAAAAACGAGTTAGCATTAAATCCATGCGAAACTCATGATTTAGCATCAAATCAATATGAAGTAGAAGGCTTAACTTCAAATCCATGCGAAACAAATGGTTTAGCTTCAAATACTTCTGATAAACACGATTTAGAGTCAATTGCATGCGAATGGAACGAGTTAGCTTGAAATCCCAGGGAAACACATGATTTAACTTCAAATCAATGCGAAGTAGGAGGCTTAGCTTCAAATCTGTGCGAAACAAATGGTTTGGATTAAGAAACTTGTGATAAACATGGTTTAGCTTCAACTGCATGCGATTCAAACGAGTTAGCTTCAAGTCCAAGAGAAACATATGATATTTACTTCAAATCAATGCGAAGTGGAAGGCTTAGCTTCAAATCCATGCGAAACGAATGATTTACCTTCAAATACTTGCGGTTTAAATGAAATAGCTTCAAATGCAGGCGAAACAAACGAGTTAGCTTCAAGACCATGCGAAACACATGATTCAGCTTCAAATCAATGCGAAGTAGTAGACTTAGCTTCAAATCAATGCGAAACAAATGGATTATCTTCAAATACTTGTGATAAACATGATTTAGTTTCAACTGCATACGAATCGAACGAGTTCGCTTCAAATTCAAGAGAAACACATGAATTAACTTCAAATCAATGCGAAGTAGTAGGCTTTGCTTCAAATCAATGCGAAACAAATGAATTACCTTCAAATACCTGCGGTTTAAATGAAATAGCTTCAAATGCAGGCAAAAGAAACGAGTTAGCTTCAAATCCATGCGAAGCACATGAGTTAGCTCCAAATCAATGCGAAACAAATGATTTACGTTCAAATACCTGCGGTTTAAATGAAATAGCTTCAAATGCAGGCGAAACAAACGAGTTAGCTTCAAATCCATGCGAAGCACATGAGTTAGCTTCAAATCAATGCCAAGTAGAAGGCTTAGCTTCAATTCCATGTGAAAAAAATGGTTTAGATTCAAATACTTGTGATAAACTCGATTTAGAGTCAATTGCATGCGAATGGAACGAGTTAGCTTCAAATCCCAGAGAAACACATGATATTAACTTCAAATCAATGCGAAGTAGAAGCCTTAGCTTCAAATCCATGCGAAACAAATGATTTACCTTCAAATATCTGCGGTTTAAATGAAATAGCTTCAAATACAGGCGAAAAAAACGAGTTAGCATTAAATCCATGCGAAACTCATGATTTAGCATCAAATCAATATGAAGTAGAAGGCTTAACTTCAAATCCATGCGAAACAAATGATTTAACTTCAAATATCTGCGGTTTAAATGAAATAGCTTCAAATGCAGGCGAAAAAAACGAGTTAGCATTAAATCCATGCGAAACTCATGATTTAGCATCAAATCAATATGAAGTAGAAGGCTTAACTTCAAATCCATGCGAAACAAATGGTTTAGCTTCAAATACTTGTGATAAACACGATTTAGAGTCAACTGCTTTCGAATCAAACGAGTTAGCTTCAAATCCCAGAGAAACACACTATTTAACTTCAAATCAATACGAAGTAGTAGGCTTAGCGTCAAATCAATGCGAAACAAATTGTTTGGATTCAGATACTTGTGATCGAAATGATTTAGCTTCAACTGCATGCGAATCAAACGAGTTAGCTTCAAATTCAAGAGAAACACATGATTTAACTTCAAATCAATGCGAAGTAGAAGGATTAGCTTCAAATCCATGCGAAACATGTGGTTCAGCATCAAATACTTGTGATGAACACGATTTAGAGTCAACTGCATGCGAATCAAACGAATTAGCTTCAAGTCCAAGGGAAACACATGATTTAACTTCAAATCAATGCGAGGTAGTAGGTTTAGCTTCAAATCAATGCGAAACAAATGATTTAGCTTCAAATACTTGTGATAAACATTATTAAGCTTCAACTGCATGCTAATCAAACGAGTTATATTGAAATCGGAGGGAAACACATGATTTACCTTCAAATAACTGCGGTTGAAATGAAATAGCTTCAAATGCAGGCGAAAAAAACGAGTTCGCATCAAACCCATGCGAAACACATGATTCAGCATCAAATCAATATGAAGTAGAAGGCTTAACTTCAAATCCATGCGAAACATGTGGTTTAGCTTCAAATACTTGTGATAAACGGGATTTAGAGTCAACTGCATGCGAATCAAACGAGTTAGCTTCAAATCCCAGGAAAACACATGATTTAACTTCAAATCAATGCGAAGTAGGAGGCTTAGCTTCAAATCCATGCGAAACAAATGGTTTGCTTCAAATACTTCTGATAAACACGATTTAGAGTCAATTGCATGCGAATGGAACGAGTTAGCTTCAAATCCCAGGGAAACACATGATTTAACTTCAAATCAATGCGAAGTAGGAGGCTTAGCTTCAAATCAATGCGAAACAAATGGTTTGGATTCAGATACTTGTGATCAAAATGATTTAGCTTCAACTGCATGCGAATCAAACGACTTAGCTTCAAATTCAAGAGAAACACATGAATTAACTTCAAATCAATGCGAAGTAGTAGGCTTAGCTTCAAATCCATGTGAAACAAATGATTTACATCCAAATATCTGCGGTTTAAATGAAATAGCTTCAAATGCAGGCGAAACAAACGAGTTAGCTTCAAATCCATGCGAAGCACATGAGTTAGCTTCAAATCAATGCGAGGTAGAAGGCTAAGCTTCAAATCCATGTGAAACAAATGGTTTAGCTTCAAATACTTCTGATAAACACGATTTAGAGTCAATTGCATGCGAATGGAACGAGTTAGCTTCAAATCCCAGGGAAACACATGATTTAACTTCAAATCAATGCGAAGTAGGAGGCTTAGCTTCAAAACAATGCGAAACAAATGTTTTGGGTTCAGATACTTGCGGTTTAAATGAAATAGCTTCAAATGCAGGCGAAACAAACGAGTTAGCTTCAAGACCATGCAAAACACATGACTCAGCTTCAAATCAATGCAAAGTAGTAGACTTAGCTTCAAATCAATGCGAAACAAATGATTTAGATTCAAATACTTGTGATAAACATGATTTAGTTTCAACTGCATACGAATCGAACGAGTTCGCTTCAAATTCAAGAGAAACACACGAATTAACTTCAAATCAATGGGAAGTAGTAGGCTTAGCTTCAAATCAATGCGAAACAAATGAATTACCTTCAAATACCTGCGGTTTAAATGAAATAGCTTCAAATGCAGGCGAAACAAACGAGTTAGCTTCACATCCATGCGAAGCATATGAGTTAGCTTCAAATCAATGCGAAGGAGAAGTCTTAGCATCAAATTCATGCGAAACAAATGATTTACCTTCAAATACTTGCGATAAACATGATTTAGCTTCAACTGCGTGCGAATCAAACGACTTAGCTTCAAATCCAAGGGAAACACATGATTTAACTTCAAATCAGTGCGAAGTAGGAGGCTTAGCTTCAAATCAATGCGAAACAAATAGTTTGGATTCAGATACTTGTGATCAAAATGATTTAGCTTCAACTGCATGCGAATCAAACGACTTAGCTTCAAATTCAAGAGCAACACATGATTTAACTTCAAATCAATGCGAAGTAGGAGGCTTAGCTTCAAATCAATGCGAAACAAATGGTTTGGATTCAGATACTTGTGATCAAAATGATTTAGCTTCAACTGCATGCGAATCAAACGACTTAGCTTCAAATTCAAGAGAAACACATGAATTAACTTCAAATCAATGCGAAGTAGTAGGCTTAGCTTCAAATCAATGCGAAACAAATGTTTTGGGTTCAGATACTTGTGATCAAAATGATTTAGCTTCAACTGCATGCGATTCAAACGAGTTAGCTTCAAATCCAAGAGAAACACATGATATTAACTTCAAATCAATGCGAAGTGGAAGGCTTAGCTTCAAATGTATGTGAAACAAATGATTTACCTTCAAATATCTGCGGTTTAAATGAAATAGCTTCAAATGCAGGCGAAACAAACGAGTTAGCTTCAAATCCATGCGAAGCACATGAGTTAGCTTCAAATCAATGCAAGGTAGAAGGCTTAGCATCAAATCCATGTGAAACAAATGGTTTGCTTCAAATACTTCTGATAAACACGATTTAGAGTCAATTGCATGCGAATGGAACGAGTTAGCTTCAAATCCCAGGGAAACACATGATTTAACTTCAAACCAATGCGAAGTAGGGGGCTTAGCTTCAAATCAATGCGAAACAAATGTTTTGGGTTCAGATACTTGTGAACAAAATGATTTAGCTTCAACTGCATGCGAATCAAACGAGTTAGCTTCAAATTCAAGAGAAACACATGATATAACTTCAAATCAATGCGAAGTAGAAGTCTTAGCATCAAATTCATGCGAAACAAATGATTTACCTTGAAATACTTGTGATAAACATGATTTAGCTTCAACTGCGTGCGAATCAAACGGCTTAGCTTCAAATCCGAGGGAAACACATGGTTTAACTTCAAATCAATGCGAAGTAGTAGGCTTAGCTTCAAATCAATGCGAAACAAATGTTTTGGGTTCAGATACTTGTGATCGAAATGATTTAGCTTCAACTGCATGCGAATCAAACGAGTTAGCTTCAAATTCAAGAGAAACACATGATTTAACTTCAAATCAATGCGAAGTGGAAGGCTTAGCTTCAAATCCATGCGAAACAAATGATTTACCTTCAAATACTTGCGGTTTAAATGAAATAGCTTCAAATGCAGGCGAAACAAACGAGTTAGCTTCAAGACCATGCGAAACACATGATTCAGCTTCAAATCAATGCGAAGTAGGAGGCTTAGCTTCAAATCAATGCGAAACAAATGGTTTAGATTCAAATACTTGTGATAAACATGATTTAGTTTCAACTGCATACGAATCGAACGAGTTCGCTTCAAATTCAAGAGAAACACACGAATTAACTTCAAATCAATGGGAAGTAGTAGGCTTAGCTTCAAATCAATGCGAAACAAATGAATTACCTTCAAATACCTGCGGTTTAAATGAAATAGCTTCAAATGCAGGCGAAACAAACGAGTTAGCTTCACATCCATGCGAAGCATATGAGTTAGCTTCAAATCAATGCGAAGGAGAAGTCTTAGCATCAAATTCATGCGAAACAAATGATTTACCTTCAAATACTTGCGATAAACATGATTTAGCTTCAACTGCGTGCGAATCAAACGACTTAGCTTCAAATCCAAGGGAAACACATGGTTTAACTTCAAATCAATGCGAAGCAGTAGGCTTAGCTTCAAAACAATGCGAAACAAATGTTTTGGGTTCAGATACTTGTGAACAAAATGATTTAGCTTCAACTGCATGCGAATCAAACGAGTTAGCTTCAAATTCAAGAGAAACACATGATTTAACTTCAAATCAATGCGAAGTAGAAGTCTTAGCATCAAATTCATGCGAAACAAATGATTTACCTTGAAATACTTGTGATAAACATGATTTAGCTTCAACTGCGTGCGAATCAAACGACTTAGCTTCAAATCCGAGGGAAACACATGGTTTAATTTCAAATCAATGCGAAGTAGTAGGCTTAGCTTCAAATCAATGCGAAACAAATGTTTTGGGTTCAGATACTTGTGAACAAAATGATTTAGCTTCAACTGCATGCGAATCAAACGAGTTAGCTTCAAATTCAAGAGAAACACATGATATAACTTCAAATCAATGCGAAGTAGAAGTCTTAGCATCAAATTCATGCGAAACAAATGATTTACCTTCAAATACTTGTGATAAACATGATTTAGCTTCAACTGCGTGCGAATCAAACGACTTAGCTTCAAATCCAAGGGAAACACATGATTTAACTTCAAATCAATGCGAAGGAGAAGTCTTAGCATAAAATTCATGCGAAACAAATGATTTACCTTCAAATACTTGCGATAAACATGATTTAGCTTCAACTGCGTGCGAATCAAACGACTTAGCTTCAAATCCAAGGGAAACACATGGTTTAACTTCAAATCAATGCGAAGTAGTAGGCTTAGCTTCAAAACAATGCGAAACAAATGTTTTGGGTTCAGATACTTGTGAACAAAATGATTTAGCTTCAACTGCATGCGAATCAAACGAGTTAGCTTCAAATTCAAGAGAAACACATGATTTAATTTCAAATCAATGCGAAGTAGAAGTCTTAGCATCAAATTCATGCGAAACAAATGATTTACCTTGAAATACTTGTGATAAACATGATTTAGCTTCAACTGCGTGCGAATCAAACGACTTAGCTTCAAATCCGAGGGAAACACATGGTTTAATTTCAAATCAATGCGATGTAGTAGGCTTAGCTTCAAATCAATGCGAAACAAATGTTTTGGGTTCAGATACTTGTGAACAAAATGATTTAGCTTCAACTGCATGCGAATCAAACGAGTTAGCTTCAAATTCAAGAGAAACACATGATATAACTTCAAATCAATGCGAAGTAGAAGTCTTAGCATCAAATTCATGCGAAACAAATGATTTACCTTCAAATACTTGTGATAAACATGATTTAGCTTCAACTGCGTGCGAATCAAACGACTTAGCTTCAAATCCAAGGGAAACACATGATTTAACTTCAAATCAATGCGAAGGAGAAGTCTTAGCATAAAATTCATGCGAAACAAATGATTTACCTTCAAATACTTGCGATAAACATGATTTAGCTTCAACTGCGTGCGAATCAAACGACTTAGCTTCAAATCCAAGGGAAACACATGATTTAACTTCAAATCAGTGCGAAGTAGGAGGCTTAGCTTCAAATCAATGCGAAACAAATAGTTTGGATTCAGATACTTGTGATCAAAATGATTTAGCTTCAACTGCATGCGAATCAAACGACTTAGCTTCAAATTCAAGAGAAACACATGATTTAACTTCAAATCAATGCGAAGTAGGAGGCTTAGCTTCAAATCAATGCGAAACAAATGGTTTGGATTCAGATACTTGTGATCAAAATGATTTAGCTTCAACTGCATGCGAATCAAACGACTTAGCTTCAAATTCAAGAGAAACACATGAATTAACTTCAAATCAATGCGAAGTAGTAGGCTTAGCTTCAAATCAATGCGAAACAAATGTTTTGGGTTCAGATACTTGTGATCAAAATGATTTAGCTTCAACTGCATGCGATTCAAACGAGTTAGCTTCAAATCCAAGAGAAACACATGATATTAACTTCAAATCAATGCGAAGTGGAAGGCTTAGCTTCAAATGCATGTGAAACAAATGATTTACCTTCAAATATCTGCGGTTTAAATGAAATAGCTTCAAATGCAGGCGAAACAAACGAGTTAGCTTCAAATCCATGCGAAGCACATGAGTTAGCTTCAAATCAATGCAAGGTAGAAGGCTTAGCATCAAATCCATGTGAAACAAATGGTTTGCTTCAAATACTTCTGATAAACACGATTTAGAGTCAATTGCATGCGAATGGAACGAGTTAGCTTCAAATCCCAGGGAAACACATGATTTAACTTCAAATCAATGCGAAGTAGGAGGCTTAGCTTCAAATCAATGCGAAACAAATGGTTTGGATTCAGATACTTGTGATCAAAATGATTTAGCTTCAACTGCATGCGAATCAAACGACTTAGCTTCAAATTCAAGAGAAACACATGAATTAACTTCAAATCAATGCGAAGTAGTAGGCTTAGCTTCAAATCAATGCGAAACAAATGTTTTGGGTTCAGATACTTGTGATCAAAATGATTTAGCTTCAACTGCATGCGATTCAAACGAGTTAGCTTCAAATCCAAGAGAAACACATGATATTAACTTCAAATCAATGCGAAGTGGAAGGCTTAGCTTCAAATGCATGTGAAACAAATGATTTACCTTCAAATATCTGCGGTTTAAATGAAATAGCTTCAAATGCAGGCGAAACAAACGAGTTAGCTTCAAATCCATGCGAAGCACATGAGTTAGCTTCAAATCAATGCAAGGTAGAAGGCTTAGCATCAAATCCATGTGAAACAAATGGTTTGCTTCAAATACTTCTGATAAACACGATTTAGAGTCAATTGCATGCGAATGGAACGAGTTAGCTTCAAATCCCAGGGAAACACATGATTTAACTTCAAATCAATGCGAAGTAGGAGGCTTAGCTTCAAATCAATGCGAAACAAATGGTTTGGATTCAGATACTTGTGATCAAAGTGATTTAGCTTCAACTGCATGCGAATCAAACGACTTAGCTTCAAATTCAAGAGAAACACATGATTTAACTTCAAATCAATGCGAAGTAGGAGGCTTAGCTTCAAATCAATGCGAAACAAATTGTTTGGATTCAGATACTTGTGATCAAAATGATTTAGCTTCAACTGCATGCGAATCAAACGACTTAGCTTCAAATTCAAGAGAAACACATGAATTAACTTCAAATCAATGCGAAGTAGTAGGCTTAGCTTCAAATCAATGCGAAACAAATGTTTTGGGTTCAGATACTTGTGATCAAAATGATTTAGCTTCAACTGCATGCGATTCAAACGAGTTAGCTTCAAATCCAAGAGAAACACATGATATTAACTTCAAATCAATGCGAAGTGGAAGGCTTAGCTTCAAATGCATGTGAAACAAATGATTTACCTTCAAATATCTGCGGTTTAAATGAAATAGCTTCAAATGCAGGCGAAACAAACGAGTTAGCTTCAAATCCATGCGAAGCACATGAGTTAGCTTCAAATCAATGCGAGGTAGAAGGCTTAGCATCAAATCCATGTGAAACAAATGGTTTGCTTCAAATACTTCTGATAAACACGATTTAGAGTCAATTGCATGCGAATGGAACGAGTTAGCTTCAAATCCCAGGGAAACACATGATTTAACTTCAAATCAATGCGAAGTAGGAGGCTTAGCTTCAAATCAATGCGAAACAAATGGTTTGGATTCAGATACTTGTGATCAAAATGATTTAGCTTCAACTGCATGCGAATCAAACGACTTAGCTTCAAATTCAAGAGAAACACATGAATTAACTTCAAATCAATGCGAAGTAGTAGGCTTAGCTTCAAATCCATGTGAAACAAATGATTTACCTCCAAATATCTGCGGTTTAAATGAAATAGCTTCAAATGCAGGCGAAACAAACGAGTTAGCTTCAAATCCATGCGAAGCACATGAGTTAGCTTCAAATCAATGCGAGGTAGAAGGCTAAGCTTCAAATCCATGTGAAACAAATGGTTTAGCTTCAAATACTTCTGATAAACACGATTTAGAGTCAATTGCATGCGAATGGAACGAGTTAGCTTCAAATCCCAGGGAAACACATGATTTAACTTCAAATCAATGCGAAGTAGGAGGCTTAGCTTCAAATCAATGCGAAACAAATGTTTTGGGTTCAGATACTTGTGAACAAAATGATTTAGCTTCAACTGCATGCGAATCAAACGAGTTAGCTTCAAATTCAAGAGAAACACATGATATAACTTCAAATCAATGCGAAGTAGAAGTCTTAGCATCAAATTCATGCGAAACAAATGATTTACCTTGAAATACTTGTGATAAACATGATTTAGCTTCAACTGCGTGCGAATCAAACGACTTAGCTTCAAATCCGAGGGAAACACATGGTTTAACTTCAAATCAATGCGAAGTAGTAGGCTTAGCTTCAAATCAATGCGAAACAAATGTTTTGGGTTCAGATACTTGTGATCGAAATGATTTAGCTTCAACTGCATGCGAATCAAACGAGTTAGCTTCAAATTCAAGAGAAACTCATGATTTAACTTCAAATCAATGCGAAGTGGAAGGCTTAGCTTCAAAATCCATGCGAAACAAATGATTTACCTTCAAATACTTGCGGTTTAAATGAAATAGCTTCAAATGGAGGCGAAACAAACGAGTTAGCTTCAAGACCATGCGAAACACATGATTCAGCTTCAAATCAATGCGAAGTAGGAGGCTTAGCTTCAAATCAATGCGAAACAAATGGTTTGGATTCAGATACTTGTGATCAAAATGATTTAGCTTCAACTGCATGCGAATCAAACGACTTAGCTTCAAATTCAAGAGAAACACGTGAATTAACTTCAAATCAATGCGAAGTAGTAGCCTTAGCTTCAAATCCATGTGAAACAAATGATTTACCTTCAAATATCTGCGGTTTAAATGAAATAGCTTCAAATGCAGGCGAAACAAACGAGTTAGCTTCAAATCCATGCGAAGCACATGAGTTAGCTTCAAATCAATGCGAAGTAGAAGGCTTAGCTTCAAATCCATGCGAAACAAATGGTTTAGCTTCAAATACTTCTGATAACCACGATTTAGAGTCAATTGCATGCGAATGGAACGAGTTAGCTTCAAATCCCAGGGAAACACATGATTTAACTTCAAATCAATGCGATGTAGGAGGCTTAGCTTCAAATCAATGCGAAACAAATGGTTTGGATTCAGATACTTGTGATCAAAATGATTTAGCTTCAACTGCAATCGAATCAAACGGCTTAGCTTCAAATTCAAGAGAAACACATGAATTAACTTCAAATCAATGCGAAGTAGTAGCCTTAGCTTCAAATCCATGTGAAACAAATGATTTACCTTCAAATATCTGCGGTTTAAATGAAATAGCTTCAAATGCAGGCGAAACAAACGAGTTAGCTTCAAATCCATGCGAAGCACATGAGTTAGCTTCAAATCAATGCGAAGTAGAAGGCTTAGCTTCAAATCCATGTGAAATAAATGGTTTAGCTTCAAATACTTCTGATAAACACGATTTAGAGTCAATTGCATGCGAATGGAACGAATTAGCTTCAAATCCCAGGGAAACACATGATTTAACTTCAAATCAATGCGAAGTAGGAGGCTTAGCTTCAAATCAATGCGAAACAAATGTTTTGGGTTCAGATACTTGTGAACAAAATGATTTAGCTTCTACTGCATGCGAATCAAACGAGTTAGCTTCAAATTCAAGAGAAACACATGATTTAACTTCAAATCAATGCGAAGTGGAAGGCTTAACTTCAAATCCATGTGAAACAAATGATTTACCTTCAAATATCTGCGGTTTAAATGAAATAGCTTCAAATGCAGGCGAAACAAACGAGTTAGCTTCAAATCCATGCGAAGCACATGAGTTAGCTTCAAATCAATGCGAAGTAGAAGGCTTAGTTTCAAATCCATGTGAAACAAATGGTTTAGCTTCAAATACTTCTGATAAACACGATTTAGAGTCAATTGCATGCGAATGGAACGATTTAGCTTCAAATCCCAGGGAAACACATGATTTAACTTCAAATCAATGCGAAGTAGTAGGCTTAGCTTCAAATCAATGCGAAACAAATGTTTTGGGTTCAGATACTTGTGATCAAAATGATTAAGCTTCAACTGCATGCGAATCAAACGAGTTAGCTTCAAATTCAAGAGAAACACATGATTTAACTTCAAATCAATGCGAAGTAGAAGTCTTAGCATCAAATTCATGCGAAACAAATGATTTACCTTCAAATACTTGTGATAAACATGATTTAGCTTCAACTGCGTGCGAATCAAACGACTTAGCTTCAAATCCAAGGGAAACACATGATTTAACTTCAACTCAATGCGAAGTAGTAGCCTTAGCTTCAAATCAATGCGAAACAAATGTTTTGGGTTCAGATACTTGTAATAAACATGATTTAGCTTCAACTGCATGCGATTCAAACGAGTTAGCTTCAAATCCAAGAGAAACACATGATATTAACTTCAAATCAATGCGAAGTGGAAGGCTTAGCTTCAAATCCATGCGAAACAAATGATTTACCTTCAAATATCTGCGGTTTAAATGAAATAGCTTCAAATGCAGGCGAAACAAACGAGTTAGCTTCAAGACCATGCGAAACAAATGATTCAGCTTCAAATCAATGCAAAGTAGTAGACTTAGCTTCAAATCAATGCGAAACAAATGGTTTAGCTTCAAATACTTGTGATAAACATGATTTAGTTTCAACTGCATACGAATCGTACGAGTTCGCTCCAAATTCAAGAGAAACACATGAATTAACTTCAAATCAATGCGAAGTAGTAGGCTTAGCTTCAAATCAATGCGAAACAAATGAATTACCTTCAAATACCTGCGGTTTAAATGAAATAGCTTCAAATGCAGGCGAAACAAACGAGTTAGCTTCACATCCATGCGAAGCACATGAGTTAGCTTCAAATCAATGCGAAGTAGAAGGCTTAGCTTCAAATCCATGTGAAACAAATGGTTTAGCTTAAAATACTTCTGATAACCACGATTTAGAGTCAATTGCATGCGAATGGAATAAGTTAGCTTCAAATCCCAGGGAAACACATGATTTAACTTCAAATCAATGCGAAGTAGGAGGCTTAGCTTCAAATCAATGCGAAACAAATGGTTTGGATTTAGATACTTGTGATCAAAATGATTTAGCTTCAACTGCATGCGAATCAAACGACTTAGCTTCAAATTCAAGAGAAACACATGAATTAACTTCAAATCAATGCGAAGTAGTAGGCTTAGCTTCAAATCAATGCGAAACAAATGAATTACCTTCAAATACTTGTGTTAAACATGATTTAGCTTCAACTGCGTGCGATTCAAACGACTTAGCTTCAAATCCAAGGGAAACACATGATTTAACTTCAACTCAATGCGAAGTAGTAGGCTTAGCTTCAAATCAATGCGAAACAAATGTTTTGGGTTCAGATACTTGTAATAAACATGATTTAGCTTCAACTGCATGCGATTCAAACGAGTTAGCTTCAAATCCAAGAGGAACACATGATATTAACTTCAAATCAATGCGAAGTGGAAGGCTTAGCTTCAAATCCATGCGAAACAAATGATTTACCTTCAAATATCTGCGGTTTAAATGAAATAGCTTCAAATGCAGGCGAAACAAACGAGTTAGCTTCAAGACCATGCGAAACACATGATTCAGCTTCAAATAAATGCAAAGTAGTAGACTTAGCTTCAAATCAATGCGAAACAAATGGTTTAGCTTCAAATACTTGTGATAAACATGATTTAGTTTCAACTGCATACGAATCAAACGAGTTAGCTTCAAATTCAAGAGAAACACATGATTTAACTTCAAATCAATGCGAAGTAAAAGTCTTAGCATCAAATTCATGCGAAACAAATGATTTACCTTCAAATACTTGTGATAAACATGATTTAGCTTCAACTGCGTGCGAATCAAACGACTTAGCTTCAAATCCAAGGGAAACACATGATTTAAATTCAACTCAATGCGAAGTAGTAGGCTTAGCTTCAAATCAATGCGAAACAAATGTTTTGTGTTCAGATACTTCTAATAAACATGATTTAGCTTCAACTGCGTGCGAATCAAACGACTTAGCTTCAAATCCAAGGGAAACACATGATATTAACTTCAAATCAATGCGAAGTGGAAGGCTTAGCTTCAAATCCATGCGAAACAAATGATTTACTTTCAAATATCTGCGGTTTAAATGAAATAGCTTCAAATGCAGGCGAAACAAACGAGTTACCTTCAAATCCATGCGAAGCACATGAGTTAGCTTCAAATCAATGCGAACAAGAAGGCTTAGCTTCAAATCCATGTGAAACAAATGGTTTAGCTTCAAATACTTCTGATAAACACGATTTAGAGTCAATTGCATGCGAATGGAACGAGTTAGCTTCAAATCCCAGGGAAACACATGATTTAACTTCAAATCAATGCGAAGTAGTAGGCTTAGCTTCAAATCAATGCGAAACAAATGTTTTGGGTTCAGATACTTGTAATAAACATGATTTAGCTACAACTGCATGCGATTCAAACGAGTTAGCTTCAAATCCAAGAGAAACACATGATATTAACTTCAAATCAATGCGAAGTGGAAGGCTTAACTTCAAATCCATGTGAAACAAATGATTTACCTTCAAATATCTGCGGTTTAAATGTAATAGCTTCAAATGCAGGCGAAACAAACGAGTTAGCTTCAAATCCATGCGAAGCACATGAGTTAGCTTCAAATCAATGCGAAGTAGAAGGCTTAGTTTCAAATCTATGTGTAACAAATGGTTTAGCTTCAAATACTTCTGATAAACACGATTTAGAGTCAATTGCTTGCGAATGGAACGAGTTAGCTTCAAATCCCAGGGAAACACATGATTTAACTTCAAATCAATGCGAAGTAGTAGGCTTAGCTTCAAATCAATGCGAAACAAATGTTTTGGGTTCAGATACTTGTGATCAAAATGATTTAGCTTCAACTGCATGCGAATCAAACGAGTTAGCTTCAAATTCAAGAGAAACACATGATTTAACTTCAAATCAATGCGAAGTAGAAGTCTTAGCATCAAATTCATGCGAAACAAATGATTTACCTTCAAATACTTGTGATAAACATGATTTAGCTTCAACTGCGTGCGAATCAAACGACTTAGCTTCAAATCCAAGGGAAACACATGATTTAACTTCAACTCAATGCGAAGTAGTAGCCTTAGCTTCAAATCAATGCGAAACAAATGTTTTGGGTTCAGATACTTGTAATAAACATGATTTAGCTTCAACCGCATGCGATTCAAGCGAGTTAGCTTCAAATCCAAGAGAAACACATGATATTAACTTCAAATCAATGCGAAGTGGAAGGCTTAGCTTCAAATCCATGCGAAACAAATGATTTACCTTCAAATATCTGCGGTTTAAATGAAATAGCTTCAGATGCAGGCGAAACAAACGAGTTAGCTTCAAGACCATGCGAAACAAATGATTCAGCTTCAAATCAATGCAAAGTAGTAGACTTAGCTTCAAATCAATGCGAAACAAATGGTTTAGCTTCAAATACTTGTGATAAACATGATTTAGTTTCAACTGCATACGAATCGTAAGCGTTCGCTCCAAATTCAAGAGAAACACATGAATTAACTTCAAATCAATGCGAAGTAGTAGGCTTAGCTTCAAATCAATGCGAAACAAATGAATTACCTTCAAATACCTGCGGTTTAAATGAAATAGCTTCAAATGCAGGCGAAACAAACGAGTTAGCTTCACATCCATGCGAAGCACATGAGTTAGCTTCAAATCAATGCGAAGTAGAAGGCTTAGCTTCAAATCCATGTGAAACAAATGGTTTAGCTTCAAATACTTCTGATAACCACGATTTAGAGTCAATTGCATGCGAATGGAATAAGTTAGCTTCAAATCCCAGGGAAACACATGATTTAACTTCAAATCAATGCGAAGTAGGAGGCTTAGCTTCAAATCAATGCGAAACAAATGGTTTGGATTTAGATACTTGTGATCAAAATGATTTAGCTTCAACTGCATGCGAATCAAACGACTTAGCTTCAAATTCAAGAGAAACACGTGATTTAACTTCAAATCAATGCGAAGTAGAAGTCTTAGCATCAAATTCATGCGAAACAAATGATTTACCTTCAAATACTTGTGATAAACATGATTTAGCTTCAACTACGTGCGAATCAAACGACTTAGCTTCAAATCCAAGGGAAACACATGATTTAACTTCAAATCAATGCGAAGTAGAAGTCTGAGCATCAAATTCATGCGAAACAAATGATTTACCTTCAAATACTTGTGATAAACATGATTTAGCTTCAACTGCGTGCGAATCAAACGACTTAGCTTCAAATCCAAGGGAAACACATGATTTAAATTCAACTCAATGCGAAGTAGTAGGCTTAGCTTCAAATCAATGCGAAACAAATGTTTTGGGTTCAGATACTTGTGAACAAAATGATTTAGCTTCAACTGCATGCGAATCAAACGAGTTAGCTTCAAATTCAAGAGAAACACATGATTTAACTTCAAATCAATGCGAAGTAGAAGTCTGAGCATCAAATTCATGCGAAACAAATGATTTACCTTCAAATACTTGTGATAAACATGATTTAGCTTCAACTGCGTGCGAATCAAACGACTTAGCTTCAAATCCAAGGGGAAACACATGATTTAAATTCAACTCAATGCGAAGTAGAAGGCTTTGCTTCAAATCCATGCGAAACATATGATTTACCTTCAAATACTTGCGGTTTAAATAAAATAGCTTCAAATGCAGGTGAAACAAACGAGTTAGCTTCAAGTCCATGCGAAACACATGATTCAGCTTCAAATCAATGCGATGTAGTAGGCTTAGCTTCAAATCAATGCGAAACAAATGGTTTAGCTTCAAATACTTGTGATGAACACGATTTAGTGTCAACTGCATGCGAATCAAACGAATTAGCTTCAAGTCCAAGGGAAACACATGATTTAACTTCAAATCAATGCGAAGTAGTAGCTTAGCTTCAAATCCATGCGAAACAAATGATTTACCTTCAAATACTTGCGGTTTAAATGAAATAGCTTCAAATGCAGGCGAAACAAACGAGTTAGCTTCAAGACCATGCGAAACACGTGATTTAACTTCCAATGCTTGCGATATAAATAAAGTAGTTTCAAATGCAGGCGAAACAATCGAGTAAGCTTCAAATCTATGCGAATCAAATGAGTTAG
Organism: Megalopta genalis; assembly: GCF_051020955.1. Lineage (NCBI taxonomy): Eukaryota > Metazoa > Arthropoda > Insecta > Hymenoptera > Halictidae > Megalopta > Megalopta genalis. Next base: position 91,951 of record NW_027476605.1, read on the forward strand.
CTTCAAATCAATGCGAAGTAGAAGGCTTAGCTTCAAATCGAAGGGAAACACATGATTTAACTTCAATTCAATGCGAAGTAGAAGGCTTAGCTTCAAATCCATGCGAAACAAATGATTTACCTTCAAATACTTGCGGTTTAAATGAAATAGCTTCAAATGCAGGCGAAACAAACGAGTTAGCTTCAAGACCATGCGAAACACATGATTCAGCTTCAAATCAATGCGATGTAGTAGGCTTAGCTTCAAATCAATGCGAAACAAATGGTTTAGCTTCAAATACTTGTGATGAACACGATTTAGAATCAACTGCATGCGAATCAAACGAATTAGCTTCAAGTCCAAGGGAAACACATGATTTAACTTCAAATCAATGCGAGGTAGTAGGTTTAGCTTCAAATCAATGCGAAACAAATGATTTAGCTTCAAATACTTGTGATAAACATGATTAAGCTTCAAACTGCATGCGAATCAAACGAGTTATATTGAAATCGGAGGGAAACACATGATTTACCTTCAAATAACTGCGGTTTAAATGAAATAGCTTCAAATGCAGGCGAAAAAAACGAGTTAGAATCAAACCCATGCGAAACACATGATTCAGCATCAAATCAATATGAAGTAGAAGGCTTAACTTCAAATCCATGCCAAACATGTGGTTTAGCTTCAAATACTTGTGATAAACGGGATTTAGAGTCAACTGCATGCGAATCAAACGAGTTAGCTTCAAATTCAAGAGAAACACATGATTTAACTTCAAATCAATGCGAAGTAGAAGGCTTAGCTTCAAATCAATGCGAAACAAATGATTTAGCTTCAAATACTTGTGATAAACATGATTTAGAGTCAACTGCATGCGAATCAAACGAGTTAGCTTCAAATCCATGCGAAAAATATGATTTAACTTCAAATCAATGCGAAGTAGTAAGCTTAGCTTCAAATCAATGCGAAGCAAATGGTTTAATTTCAAAAACTTGTGATATTGATAATTTAGCTTCAACTCAATGCGAGACAAACGAGTTAGCTTCAAATCCATGCGAAACACGTGATTTAACTTCCAATGCTTGCGATATAAATAAAGTAGTTTCAAATGCAGGCGAAACAATCGAGTAAGCTTCAAATCCATGCGAATCAAATGAGTTAGCTTCAAATCAATGCGAAGTAGAAGGCTTAGCTTCAAATCGAAGGGAATCACATGATTTAACTTCAAATCAATGCGAAGTAGAAGGCTTAGCTTCAAATCCATGCGAAACAAATGATTTGGGTTCAGATACTTGTAATAAACATGATTTAGCTTCAACTGCATGCGATTCAAACGAGTTAGCTTCAAATCCAAGAGAAACACATGATATTAACTTCAAATCAATGCGAAGTGGAAGGCTTAGCTTCAAATCCATGCGAAACAAATGATTTACCTTCAAATATCTGCGGTTTAAATGAAATAGCTTCAAATGCAGGCGAAACAAACGAGTTAGCTTCAAGACCATGCGAAACACATGATTCAGCTTCAAATCAATGCAAAGTAGTAGACTTAGCTTCAAATCAATGCGAAACAAATGGTTTAGCTTCAAATACTTGTGATAAACATGATTTAGTTTCAACTGCATACGAATCAAACGAGTTAGCTTCAAATTCAAGAGAAACACATGATTTGACTTCAAATCAATGCGAAGTAAAAGTCTTAGCATCAAATTCATGCGAAACAAATGATTTACTTTCAAATATCTGCGGTTTAAATGAAATAGCTTCAAATGCAGGCGAAACAAACGAGTTACCTTCAAATCCATGCGAAGCACATGAGTTAGCTTCAAATCAATGCGAACAAGAAGGCTTAGCTTCAAATCCATGTGAAACAAATGGTTTAGCTTCAAATACTTCTGATAAACACGATTTAGAGTCAATTGCATGCGAATGGAACGAGTTAGCTTCAAATCCCAGGGAAACACATGATTTAACTTCAATCAATGCGAAGTAGTAGGCTTAGCTTCAAATCAATGCGAAACAAATGTTTTGGGTTCAGATACTTGTAATAAACATGATTTAGCTACAACTGCATGCGATTCAAACGAGTTAGCTTCAAATCCAAGAGAAACACATGATATTAACTTCAAATCAATGCGAAGTGGAAGGCTTAACTTCAAATCCATGTGAAACAAATGATTTACCTTCAAATATCTGCGGTTTAAATGTAATAGCTTCAAATGCAGGCGAAACAAACGAGTTAGCTTCAAATCCATGCGAAGCACATGAGTTAGCTTCAAATCAATGCGAAGTAGAAGGCTTAGTTTCAAATCTATGTGAAACAAATGGTTTAGCTTCAAATACTTCTGATAAACACGATTTAGAGTCAATTGCTTGCGAATGGAACGAGTTAGCTTCAAATCCCAGGGAAACACATGATTTAACTTCAAATCAATGCGAAGTAGTAGGCTTAGCTTCAAATCAATGCGAAACAAATGTTTTGGGTTCAGATACTTGTGATCAAAATGATTTAGCTTCAACTGCATGCGAATCAAACGAGTTAGCTTCAAATTCAAGAGAAACACATAATTTAACTTCAAATCAATGCGAAGTAGAAGTCTTAGCATCAAATCATGCGAAACAAATGATTTACCTTCAAATACTTGTGATAAACATGATTTAGCTTCAACTGCGTGCGAATCAAACGACTTAGCTTCAAATCCAAGGGAAACACATGATTTAACTTCAACTCAATGCGAAGTAGTAGCCTTAGCTTCAATCAATGCGAAACAAATGTTTTGGGTTCAGATACTTGTAAATAAACATGATTTAGCTTCAACCGCATGCGATTCAAGCGAGTTAGCTTCAAATCCAAGAGAAACACATGATATTAACTTCAAATCAATGCGAAGTGGAAGGCTTAGCTTCAAATCCATGCGAAACAAATGATTTACCTTCAAATATCTGCGGTTTAAATGAAATAGCTTCAGATGCAGGCGAAACAAACGAGTTAGCTTCAAGACCATGCGAAACAAATGATTCAGCTTCAAATCAATGCAAAGTAGTAGACTTAGCTTCAAATCAATGCGAAACAAATGGTTTAGCTTCAAATACTTGTGATAAACATGATTTAGTTTCAACTGCATACGAATCGTAAGCGTTCGCTCCAAATTCAAGAGAAACACATGAATTAACTTCAAATCAATGCGAAGTAGTAGGCTTAGCTTCAAATCAATGCGAAACAAATGAATTACCTTCAAATACCTGCGGTTTAAATGAAATAGCTTCAAATGCAGGCGAAACAAACGAGTTAGCTTCACATCCATGCGAAGCACATGAGTTAGCTTCAAATTAATGCGAAGTAGAAGGCTTAGCTTCAAATCCATGTGAAACAAATGGTTTAGCTTCAAATACTTCTGATAACCACGATTTAGAGTCAATTGCATGCGAATGGAATAAGTTAGCTTCAAATCCCAGGGAAACACATGATTTAACTTCAAATCAATGCGAAGTAGAAGGCTTAGCTTCAAATCAATGCGAAACAAATGGTTTGGATTTAGATACTTGTGATCAAAATGATTTAGCTTCAACTGCATGCGAATCAAACGACTTAGCTTCAAATTCAAGAGAAACACGTGATTTAACTTCAAATCAATGCGAAGTAGAAGTCTTAGCATCAAATTCATGCGAAACAAATGATTTACCTTCAAATACTTGTGATAAACATGATTTAGCTTCAACTACGTGCGAATCAAACGACTTAGCTTCAAATCCAAGGGAAACACATGATTTAACTTCAAATCAATGCGAAGTAGAAGTCTGAGCATCAAATTCATGCGAAACAAATGATTTACCTTCAAATACTTGTGATAAACATGATTTAGCTTCAACTGCGTGCGAATCAAACGACTTAGCTTCAAATCCAAGGGAAACACATGATTTAAATTCAACTCAATGCGAAGTAGTAGGCTTAGCTTCAAATCAATGCGAAACAAATGTTTTGGGTTCAGATACTTGTGAACAAAATGATTTAGCTTCAACTGCATGCGAATCAAACGAGTTAGCTTCAAATTCAAGAGAAACACATGATTTAACTTCAAATCAATGCGAAGTAGAAGTCTGAGCATCAAATTCATGCGAAACAAATGATTTACCTTCAAATACTTGTGATAAACATGATTTAGCTTCAACTGCGTGCGAATCAAACGACTTAGCTTCAAATCCAAGGGAAACACATGATTTAAATTCAACTCAATGCGAAGTAGAAGGCTTTGCTTCAAATCCATGCGAAACATATGATTTACCTTCAAATACTTGCGGTTTAAATAAAATAGCTTCAAATGCAGGTGAAACAAACGAGTTAGCTTCAAGTCCATGCGAAACACATGATTCAGCTTCAAATCAATGCGATGTAGTAGGCTTAGCTTCAAATCAATGCGAAACAAATGGTTTAGCTTCAAATACTTGTGATGAACACGATTTAGTGTCAACTGCATGCGAATCAAACGAATTAGCTTCAAGTCCAAGGGAAACACATGATTTAACTTCAAATCAATGCGAAGTAGTAGGCTTAGCTTCAAATCCATGCGAAACAAATGATTTACCTTCAAATACTTGCGGTTTAAATGAAACAGCTTCAAATGCAGGCGAAACAAACGAGTTAGCTTCAAGACCATGCGAAACACCTGATTCAGCTTCAAATCAATGCGAAGTGGTAGACTTAGCTTCAAATCAATGCGAAACAAATGGTTTGGATTCAGATACTTGTGATAGACACGATTTAGAGTCAACTGCATGCGAATCAAACGAGTTAGCTTCAAATTCAAGAGAAACACATGATTTAACTTCAAATCAATGCGAAGTAGAAGGCTTAGCTTCAAATCAATGCGAAACAAATGATTTAGCTTCAAATACTTGTGATAAACATGATTTAGAGTCAACTGCATGCGAATCAAACGTGTTAGCTTCAAATTCATGCGAAAAACATGATTTAACTTCAAATCAATGCGAAGTAGTAAGCTTAGCTTCAAATCAATGCGAAGCAAATGGTTTAATTTCAAAAACTTGTGATATTGATAATTTAGCTTCAACTCAATGCGAGACAAACGAGTTAGCTTCAAATCCATGCGAAACACGTGATTTAACTTCCAATGCTTGCGATATAAATAAAGTAGTTTCAAATGCAGGCGAAACAATCGAGTAAGCTTCAAATCTATGCGAATCAAATGAGTTAGCTTCAAATCAATGCGAAGTAGAAGGCTTAGCTTCAAATCGAAGGGAAACACATGATTTAACTTCAATTCAATGCGAAGTAGAAGGCTTAGCTTCAAATCCATGCGAAACAAATGATTTACCTTCAAATACTTGCGGTTTAAATGAAATAGCTTCAAATGCAGGCGAAACAAACGAGTTAGCTTCAAGACCATGCGAAACACATGATTCAGCTTCAAATCAATGCGATGTAGTAGGCTTAGCTTCAAATCAATGCGAAACAAATGGTTTAGCTTCAAATACTTGTGATGAACACGATTTAGAATCAACTGCATGCGAATCAAACGAATTAGCTTCAAGTCCAAGGGAAACACATGATTTAACTTCAAATCAATGCGAGGTAGTAGGTTTAGCTTCAAATCAATGCGAAACAAATGATTTAGCTTCAAATACTTGTGATAAACATGATTAAGCTTCAAACTGCATGCGAATCAAACGAGTTATATTGAAATCGGAGGGAAACACATGATTTACCTTCAAATAACTGCGGTTTAAATGAAATAGCTTCAAATGCAGGCGAAAAAAACGAGTTAGAATCAAACCCATGCGAAACACATGATTCAGCATCAAATCAATATGAAGTAGAAGGCTTAACTTCAAATCCATGCCAAACATGTGGTTTAGCTTCAAATACTTGTGATAAACGGGATTTAGAGTCAACTGCATGCGAATCAAACGAGTTAGCTTCAAATTCAAGAGAAACACATGATTTAACTTCAAATCAATGCGAAGTAGAAGGCTTAGCTTCAAATCAATGCGAAACAAATGATTTAGCTTCAAATACTTGTGATAAACATGATTTAGAGTCAACTGCATGCGAATCAAACGAGTTAGCTTCAAATCCATGCGAAAAATATGATTTAACTTCAAATCAATGCGAAGTAGTAAGCTTAGCTTCAAATCAATGCGAAGCAAATGGTTTAATTTCAAAAACTTGTGATATTGATAATTTAGCTTCAACTCAATGCGAGACAAACGAGTTAGCTTCAAATCCATGCGAAACACGTGATTTAACTTCCAATGCTTGCGATATAAATAAAGTAGTTTCAAATGCAGGCGAAACAATCGAGTAAGCTTCAAATCCATGCGAATCAAATGAGTTAGCTTCAAATCAATGCGAAGTAGAAGGCTTAGCTTCAAATCGAAGGGAATCACATGATTTAACTTCAAATCAATGCGAAGTAGAAGGCTTAGCTTCAAATCCATGCGAAACAAATGATTTGGGTTCAGATACTTGTAATAAACATGATTTAGCTTCAACTGCATGCGATTCAAACGAGTTAGCTTCAAATCCAAGAGAAACACATGATATTAACTTCAAATCAATGCGAAGTGGAAGGCTTAGCTTCAAATCCATGCGAAACAAATGATTTACCTTCAAATACTTGTGATAAACATGATTTAGCTTCAACTGCGTGCGAATCAAACGACTTAGCTTCAAATCCAAGGGAAACACATGATTTAAATTCAACTCAATGCGAAGTAGTAGGCTTAGCTTCAAATCAATGCGAAACACAATGTTTTGGGTTCAGATACTTCTAATAAACATGATTTAGCTTCAACTGCGTGCGAATCAAACGACTTAGCTTCAAATCCAAGGGAAACACATGATATTAACTTCAAATCAATGCGAAGTGGAAGGCTTAGCTTCAAATCCATGCGAAACAAATGATTTTACTTTCAAATATCTGCGGTTTAATTGAAATAGCTTCAAATGCAGGCGAAACAAACGAGTTACCTTCAAATCCATGCGAAGCACATGAGTTAGCTTTCAAATCAATGCGAACAAGAAGGCTTAGCTTCAAATCCATGTGAAACAAATGGTTTTAGCTTCAAATACTTCTGATAAACACGATTTAGAGTCAATTGCATGCGACTGGAACGAGTTAGCTTCAAATCCCAGGGAAACACATGATTTAACTTCAAAATCAATGCGAAGTAGGAGGCTTAGCTTCAAATCAATGAAAACAAATGTTTTGGATTCAGATACTTGTGATCAAAATGATTTAGCTTCAACTGCATGCGAATCAAACGACTTAGCTTCAAATTCAAGAGAAACACATGAATTAACTTCAAATCAATGCGAAGTAGTAGGCTTAGCTTCAAATCAATGCGAAACAAATGTTTTGGGTTCAGATACTTGTGATCAAAATGATTTAGCTTCAACTGCATGCGATTCAAACGAGTTAGCTTCAAATCCAAGAGAAACACATGATATTAACTTCAAATCAATGCGAAGTGGAAGGCTTAGCTTCAAATGCATGTGAAACAAATGATTTACCTTCAAATATCTGCGGTTTAAATGAAATAGCTTCAAATGCAGGCGAAACAAACGAGTTAGCTTCAAATCCATGCGAAGCACATGAGTTAGCTTCAAATCAATGCGAGGTAGAAGGCTTAGCATCAAATCCATGTGAAACAAATGGTTTGCTTCAAATACTTCTGATAAACACGATTTAGAGTCAATTGCATGCGAATGGAACGAGTTAGCTTCAAATCCCAGGGAAACACATGATTTAACTTCAAATCAATGCGAAGTAGGAGGCTTAGCTTCAAATCAATGCGAAACAAATGGTTTGGATTCAGATACTTGTGATCAAAATGATTTAGCTTCAACTGCATGCGAATCAAACGACTTAGCTTCAAATTCAAGAGAAACACATGAATTAACTTCAAATCAATGCGAAGTAGTAGGCTTAGCTTCAAATCCATGTGAAACAAATGATTTACCTCCAAATATCTGCGGTTTAAATGAAATAGCTTCAAATGCAGGCGAAACAAACGAGTTAGCTTCAAATCCATGCGAAGCACATGAGTTAGCTTCAAATCAATGCGAGGTAGAAGGCTAAGCTTCAAATCCATGTGAAACAAATGGTTTAGCTTCAAATACTTCTGATAAACACGATTTAGAGTCAATTGCATGCGAATGGAACGAGTTAGCTTCAAATCCCAGGGAAACACATGATTTAACTTCAAATCAATGCGAAGTAGGAGGCTTAGCTTCAAATCAATGCGAAACAAATGTTTGGGTTCAGATACTTGTGAACAAAATGATTTAGCTTCAACTGCATGCGAATCAAACGAGTTAGCTTCAATTCAAGAGAAACACATGATATAACTTCAAATCAATGCGAAGTAGAAGTCTTAGCATCAAATTCATGCGAAACAAATGATTTACCTTGAAATACTTGTGATAAACATGATTTAGCTTCAACTGCGTGCGAATCAAACGACTTAGCTTCAAATCCGAGGGAAACACATGGTTTAACTTCAAATCAATGCGAAGTAGTAGGCTTAGCTTCAAATCAATGCGAAACAAATGTTTTTGGGTTCAGATACTTGTGATCGAAATGATTTAGCTTCAACTGCATGCGAATCAAACGAGTTAGCTTCAAATTCAAGAGAAACTCATGATTTAACTTCAAATCAATGCGAAGTGGAAGGCTTAGCTTCAAATCCATGCGAAAACAAATGATTTACCTTCAAATACTTGCGGTTTAAATGAAATAGCTTCAAATGGAGGCGAAACAAACGAGTTAGCTTCAAGACCATGCGAAACACATGATTCAGCTTCAAATCAATGCGAAGTAGGAGGCTTAGCTTCAAATCAATGCGAAACAAATGGTTTGGATTCAGATACTTGTGATCAAAATGATTTAGCTTCAACTGCATGCGAATCAAACGACTTAGCTTCAAATTCAAGAGAAACACGTGAATTAACTTCAAATCAATGCGAAGTAGTAGCCTTAGCTTCAAATCCATGTGAAACAAATGATTTACCTTCAAATATCTGCGGTTTAAATGAAATAGCTTCAAATGCAGGCGAAACAAACGAGTTAGCTTCAAATCCATGCGAAGCACATGAGTTAGCTTCAAATCAATGCGAAGTAGAAGGCTTAGCTTCAAATCCATGCGAAACAAATGGTTTAGCTTCAAATACTTCTGATAACCACGATTTAGAGTCAATTGCATGCGAATGGAACGAGTTAGCTTCAAATCCCAGGGAAACACATGATTTAACTTCAAATCAATGCGATGTAGGAGGCTTAGCTTCAAATCAATGCGAAACAAATGGTTTGGATTCAGATACTTGTGATCAAAATGATTTAGCTTCAACTGCAATCGAATCAAACGGCTTAGCTTCAAATTCAAGAGAAACACATGAATTAACTTCAAATCAATGCGAAGTAGTAGCCTTAGCTTCAAATCCATGTGAAACAAATGATTTACCTTCAAATATCTGCGGTTTAAATGAAATAGCTTCAAATGCAGGCGAAACAAACGAGTTAGCTTCAAATCCATGCGAAGCACATGAGTTAGCTTCAAATCAATGCGAAGTAGAAGGCTTAGCTTCAAATCCATGTGAAATAAATGGTTTAGCTTCAAATACTTCTGATAAACACGATTTAGAGTCAATTGCATGCGAATGGAACGAATTAGCTTCAAATCCCAGGGAAACACATGATTTAACTTCAAATCAATGCGAAGTAGGAGGCTTAGCTTCAAATCAATGCGAAACAAATGTTTTGGGTTCAGATACTTGTGAACAAAATGATTTAGCTTCTACTGCATGCGAATCAAACGAGTTAGCTTCAAATTCAAGAGAAACACATGATTTAACTTCAAATCAATGCGAAGTGGAAGGCTTAACTTCAAATCCATGTGAAACAAATGATTTACCTTCAAATATCTGCGGTTTAAATGTAATAGCTTCAAATGCAGGCGAAACAAACGAGTTAGCTTCAAATCGAAGCACATGAGTTAGCTTCAAATCAATGCGAAGTAGAAGGCTTAGTTTCAAATCCATGTGAAACAAATGGTTTAGCTTCAAATACTTCTGATAAACACGATTTAGAGTCAATTGCATGCGAATGGAACGATTTAGCTTCAAATCCCAGGGAAACACATGATTTAACTTCAAATCAATGCGAAGTAGTAGGCTTAGCTTCAAATCAATGCGAAACAAATGTTTTGGGTTCAGATACTTGTGATCAAAATGATTAAGCTTCAACTGCATGCGAATCAAACGAGTTAGCTTCAAATTCAAGAGAAACACATGATTTAACTTCAAATCAATGCGAAGTAGAAGTCTTAGCATCAAATTCATGCGAAACAAATGATTTACCTTCAAATACTTGTGATAAACATGATTTAGCTTCAACTGCGTGCGAATCAAACGACTTAGCTTCAAATCCAAGGGAAACACATGATTTAACTTCAACTCAATGCGAAGTAGTAGCCTTAGCTTCAAATCAATGCGAAACAAATGTTTTGGGTTCAGATACTTGTAATAAACATGATTTAGCTTCAACTGCATGCGATTCAAACGAGTTAGCTTCAAATCCAAGAGAAACACATGATATTAACTTCAAATCAATGCGAAGTGGAAGGCTTAGCTTCAAATCCATGCGAAACAAATGATTTACCTTCAAATATCTGCGGTTTAAATGAAATAGCTTCAAATGCAGGCGAAACAAACGAGTTAGCTTCAAGACCATGCGAAACAAATGATTCAGCTTCAAATCAATGCAAAGTAGTAGACTTAGCTTCAAATCAATGCGAAACAAATGGTTTAGCTTCAAATACTTGTGATAAACATGATTTAGTTTCAACTGCATACGAATCGTACGAGTTCGCTCCAAATTCAAGAGAAACACATGAATTAACTTCAAATCAATGCGAAGTAGTAGGCTTAGCTTCAAATCAATGCGAAACAAATGAATTACCTTCAAATACCTGCGGTTTAAATGAAATAGCTTCAAATGCAGGCGAAACAAACGAGTTAGCTTCACATCCATGCGAAGCACATGAGTTAGCTTCAAATCAATGCGAAGTAGAAGGCTTAGCTTCAAATCCATGTGAAACAAATGGTTTAGCTTAAAATACTTCTGATAACCACGATTTAGAGTCAATTGCATGCGAATGGAATAAGTTAGCTTCAAATCCCAGGGAAACACATGATTTAACTTCAAATCAATGCGAAGTAGGAGGCTTAGCTTCAAATCAATGCGAAACAAATGGTTTGGATTTAGATACTTGTGATCAAAATGATTTAGCTTCAACTGCATGCGAATCAAACGACTTAGCTTCAAATTCAAGAGAAACACATGAATTAACTTCAAATCAATGCGAAGTAGTAGGCTTAGCTTCAAATCAATGCGAAACAAATGAATTACCTTCAAATACTTGTGTTAAACATGATTTAGCTTCAACTGCGTGCGATTCAAACGACTTAGCTTCAAATCCAAGGGAAACACATGATTTAACTTCAACTCAATGCGAAGTAGTAGGCTTAGCTTCAAATCAATGCGAAACAAATGTTTTGGGTTCAGATACTTGTAATAAACATGATTTAGCTTCAACTGCATGCGATTCAAACGAGTTAGCTTCAAATCCAAGAGGAACACATGATATTAACTTCAAATCAATGCGAAGTGGAAGGCTTAGCTTCAAATCCATGCGAAACAAATGATTTACCTTCAAATATCTGCGGTTTAAATGAAATAGCTTCAAATGCAGGCGAAACAAACGAGTTAGCTTCAAGACCATGCGAAACACATGATTCAGCTTCAAATCAATGCAAAGTAGTAGACTTAGCTTCAAATCAATGCGAAACAAATGGTTTAGCTTCAAATACTTGTGATAAACATGATTTAGTTTCAACTGCATACGAATCAAACGAGTTAGCTTCAAATTCAAGAGAAACACATGATTTAACTTCAAATCAATGCGAAGTAAAAGTCTTAGCATCAAATTCATGCGAAACAAATGATTTACCTTCAAATACTTGTGATAAACATGATTTAGCTTCAACTGCGTGCGAATCAAACGACTTAGCTTCAAATCCAAGGGAAACACATGATTTAAATTCAACTCAATGCGAAGTAGTAGGCTTAGCTTCAAATCAATGCGAAACAAATGTTTTGTGTTCAGATACTTCTAATAAACATGATTTAGCTTCAACTGCGTGCGAATCAAACGACTTAGCTTCAAATCCAAGGGAAACACATGATATTAACTTCAAATCAATGCGAAGTGGAAGGCTTAGCTTCAAATCCATGCGAAACAAATGATTTACTTTCAAATATCTGCGGTTTAAATGAAATAGCTTCAAATGCAGGCGAAACAAACGAGTTACCTTCAAATCCATGCGAAGCACATGAGTTAGCTTCAAATCAATGCGAACAAGAAGGCTTAGCTTCAAATCCATGTGAAACAAATGGTTTAGCTTCAAATACTTCTGATAAACACGATTTAGAGTCAATTGCATGCGAATGGAACGAGTTAGCTTCAAATCCCAGGGAAACACATGATTTAACTTCAAATCAATGCGAAGTAGTAGGCTTAGCTTCAAATCAATGCGAAACAAATGTTTTGGGTTCAGATACTTGTAATAAACATGATTTAGCTACAACTGCATGCGATTCAAACGAGTTAGCTTCAAATCCAAGAGAAACACATGATATTAACTTCAAATCAATGCGAAGTGGAAGGCTTAACTTCAAATCCATGTGAAACAAATGATTTACCTTCAAATATCTGCGGTTTAAATGTAATAGCTTCAAATGCAGGCGAAACAAACGAGTTAGCTTCAAATCCATGCGAAGCACATGAGTTAGCTTCAAATCAATGCGAAGTAGAAGGCTTAGTTTCAAATCTATGTGTAACAAATGGTTTAGCTTCAAATACTTCTGATAAACACGATTTAGAGTCAATTGCTTGCGAATGGAACGAGTTAGCTTCAAATCCCAGGGAAACACATGATTTAACTTCAAATCAATGCGAAGTAGTAGGCTTAGCTTCAAATCAATGCGAAACAAATGTTTTGGGTTCAGATACTTGTGATCAAAATGATTTAGCTTCAACTGCATGCGAATCAAACGAGTTAGCTTCAAATTCAAGAGAAACACATGATTTAACTTCAAATCAATGCGAAGTAGAAGTCTTAGCATCAAATTCATGCGAAACAAATGATTTACCTTCAAATACTTGTGATAAACATGATTTAGCTTCAACTGCGTGCGAATCAAACGACTTAGCTTCAAATCCAAGGGAAACACATGATTTAACTTCAACTCAATGCGAAGTAGTAGCCTTAGCTTCAAATCAATGCGAAACAAATGTTTTGGGTTCAGATACTTGTAATAAACATGATTTAGCTTCAACCGCATGCGATTCAAGCGAGTTAGCTTCAAATCCAAGAGAAACACATGATATTAACTTCAAATCAATGCGAAGTGGAAGGCTTAGCTTCAAATCCATGCGAAACAAATGATTTACCTTCAAATATCTGCGGTTTAAATGAAATAGCTTCAGATGCAGGCGAAACAAACGAGTTAGCTTCAAGACCATGCGAAACAAATGATTCAGCTTCAAATCAATGCAAAGTAGTAGACTTAGCTTCAAATCAATGCGAAACAAATGGTTTAGCTTCAAATACTTGTGATAAACATGATTTAGTTTCAACTGCATACGAATCGTAAGCGTTCGCTCCAAATTCAAGAGAAACACATGAATTAACTTCAAATCAATGCGAAGTAGTAGGCTTAGCTTCAAATCAATGCGAAACAAATGAATTACCTTCAAATACCTGCGGTTTAAATGAAATAGCTTCAAATGCAGGCGAAACAAACGAGTTAGCTTCACATCCATGCGAAGCACATGAGTTAGCTTCAAATCAATGCGAAGTAGAAGGCTTAGCTTCAAATCCATGTGAAACAAATGGTTTAGCTTCAAATACTTCTGATAACCACGATTTAGAGTCAATTGCATGCGAATGGAATAAGTTAGCTTCAAATCCCAGGGAAACACATGATTTAACTTCAAATCAATGCGAAGTAGGAGGCTTAGCTTCAAATCAATGCGAAACAAATGGTTTGGATTTAGATACTTGTGATCAAAATGATTTAGCTTCAACTGCATGCGAATCAAACGACTTAGCTTCAAATTCAAGAGAAACACGTGATTTAACTTCAAATCAATGCGAAGTAGAAGTCTTAGCATCAAATTCATGCGAAACAAATGATTTACCTTCAAATACTTGTGATAAACATGATTTAGCTTCAACTACGTGCGAATCAAACGACTTAGCTTCAAATCCAAGGGAAACACATGATTTAACTTCAAATCAATGCGAAGTAGAAGTCTGAGCATCAAATTCATGCGAAACAAATGATTTACCTTCAAATACTTGTGATAAACATGATTTAGCTTCAACTGCGTGCGAATCAAACGACTTAGCTTCAAATCCAAGGGAAACACATGATTTAAATTCAACTCAATGCGAAGTAGTAGGCTTAGCTTCAAATCAATGCGAAACAAATGTTTTGGGTTCAGATACTTGTGAACAAAATGATTTAGCTTCAACTGCATGCGAATCAAACGAGTTAGCTTCAAATTCAAGAGAAACACATGATTTAACTTCAAATCAATGCGAAGTAGAAGTCTGAGCATCAAATTCATGCGAAACAAATGATTTACCTTCAAATACTTGTGATAAACATGATTTAGCTTCAACTGCGTGCGAATCAAACGACTTAGCTTCAAATCCAAGGGAAACACATGATTTAAATTCAACTCAATGCGAAGTAGAAGGCTTTGCTTCAAATCCATGCGAAACATATGATTTACCTTCAAATACTTGCGGTTTAAATAAAATAGCTTCAAATGCAGGTGAAACAAACGAGTTAGCTTCAAGTCCATGCGAAACACATGATTCAGCTTCAAATCAATGCGATGTAGTAGGCTTAGCTTCAAATCAATGCGAAACAAATGGTTTAGCTTCAAATACTTGTGATGAACACGATTTAGTGTCAACTGCATGCGAATCAAACGAATTAGCTTCAAGTCCAAGGGAAACACATGATTTAACTTCAAATCAATGCGAAGTAGTAGGCTTAGCTTCAAATCCATGCGAAACAAATGATTTACCTTCAAATACTTGCGGTTTAAATGAAATAGCTTCAAATGCAGGCGAAACAAACGAGTTAGCTTCAAGACCATGCGAAACACGTGATTTAACTTCCAATGCTTGCGATATAAATAAAGTAGTTTCAAATGCAGGCGAAACAATCGAGTAAGCTTCAAATCTATGCGAATCAAATGAGTTAGCTTCAAATCAATGCGAAGTAGAAGGCTTAGCTTCAAATCGAAGGGAAACACATGATTTAACTTCAATTCAATGCGAAGTAGAAGGCTTAGCTTCAAATCCATGCGAAACGAATGATTTACCTTCAAATACTTGCGGTTTAAATGAAATAGCTTCAAATGCAGGCGAAACAAACGAGTTAGCTTCAAGACCATGCGAAACACATGATTCAGCTTCAAATCAATGCGATGTAGTAGGCTTAGCTTCAAATCAATGCGAAACAAATGGTTTAGCTTCAAATACTTGTGATGAACACGATTTAGAATCAACTGCATGCGAATCAAACGAATTAGCTTCAAGTCCAAGGGAAACACATGATTTAACTTCAAATCAATGCGAGGTAGTAGGTTTAGCTTCAAATCAATGCGAAACAAATGATTTAGCTTCAAATACTTGTGATAAACATGATTAAGCTTCAAACTGCATGCGAATCAAACGAGTTATATTGAAATCGGAGGGAAACACATGATTTACCTTCAAATAACTGCGGTTTAAATGAAATAGCTTCAAATGCAGGCGAAAAAAACGAGTTAGAATCAAACCCATGCGAAACACATGATTCAGCATCAAATCAATATGAAGTAGAAGGCTTAACTTCAAATCCATGCCAAACATGTGGTTTAGCTTCAAATACTTGTGATAAACGGGATTTAGAGTCAACTGCATGCGAATCAAACGAGTTAGCTTCAAATTCAAGAGAAACACATGATTTAACTTCAAATCAATGCGAAGTAGAAGGCTTAGCTTCAAATCAATGCGAAACAAATGATTTAGCTTCAAATACTTGTGATAAACATGATTTAGAGTCAACTGCATGCGAATCAAACGAGTTAGCTTCAAATCCATGCGAAAAATATGATTTAACTTCAAATCAATGCGAAGTAGTAAGCTTAGCTTCAAATCAATGCGAAGCAAATGGTTTAATTTCAAAAACTTGTGATATTGATAATTTAGCTTCAACTCAATGCGAGACAAACGAGTTAGCTTCAAATCCATGCGAAACACGTGATTTAACTTCCAATGCTTGCGATATAAATAAAGTAGTTTCAAATGCAGGCGAAACAATCGAGTAAGCTTCAAATCCATGCGAATCAAATGAGTTAGCTTCAAATCAATGCGAAGTAGAAGGCTTAGCTTCAAATCGAAGGGAATCACATGATTTAACTTCAAATCAATGCGAAGTAGAAGGCTTAGCTTCAAATCCATGCGAAACAAATGATTTGGGTTCAGATACTTGTAATAAACATGATTTAGCTTCAACTGCATGCGATTCAAACGAGTTAGCTTCAAATCCAAGAGAAACACATGATATTAACTTCAAATCAATGCGAAGTGGAAGGCTTAGCTTCAAATCCATGCGAAACAAATGATTTACCTTCAAATATCTGCGGTTTAAATGAAATAGCTTCAAATGCAGGCGAAACAAACGAGTTAGCTTCAAGACCATGCGAAACACATGATTCAGCTTCAAATCAATGCAAAGTAGTAGACTTAGCTTCAAATCAATGCGAAACAAATGGTTTAGCTTCAAATACTTGTGATAAACATGATTTAGTTTCAACTGCATACGAATCAAACGAGTTAGCTTCAAATTCAAGAGAAACACATGATTTGACTTCAAATCAATGCGAAGTAAAAGTCTTAGCATCAAATTCATGCGAAACAAATGATTTACTTTCAAATATCTGCGGTTTAAATGAAATAGCTTCAAATGCAGGCGAAACAAACGAGTTACCTTCAAATCCATGCGAAGCACATGAGTTAGCTTCAAATCAATGCGAACAAGAAGGCTTAGCTTCAAATCCATGTGAAACAAATGGTTTAGCTTCAAATACTTCTGATAAACACGATTTAGAGTCAATTGCATGCGAATGGAACGAGTTAGCTTCAAATCCCAGGGAAACACATGATTTAACTTCAAATCAATGCGAAGTAGTAGGCTTAGCTTCAAATCAATGCGAAACAAATGTTTTGGGTTCAGATACTTGTAATAAACATGATTTAGCTACAACTGCATGCGATTCAAACGAGTTAGCTTCAAATCCAAGAGAAACACATGATATTAACTTCAAATCAATGCGAAGTGGAAGGCTTAACTTCAAATCCATGTGAAACAAATGATTTACCTTCAAATATCTGCGGTTTAAATGTAATAGCTTCAAATGCAGGCGAAACAAACGAGTTAGCTTCAAATCCATGCGAAGCACATGAGTTAGCTTCAAATCAATGCGAAGTAGAAGGCTTAGTTTCAAATCTATGTGAAACAAATGGTTTAGCTTCAAATACTTCTGATAAACACGATTTAGAGTCAATTGCTTGCGAATGGAACGAGTTAGCTTCAAATCCCAGGGAAACACATGATTTAACTTCAAATCAATGCGAAGTAGTACGCTTAGCTTCAAATCAATGCGAAACAAATGTTTTGGGTTCAGATACTTGTGATCAAAATGATTTAGCTTCAACTGCATGCGAATCAAACGAGTTAGCTTCAAATTCAAGAGAAACACATAATTTAACTTCAAATCAATGCGAAGTAGAAGTCTTAGCATCAAATTCATGCGAAACAAATGATTTACCTTCAAATACTTGTGATAAACATGATTTAGCTTCAACTGCGTGCGAATCAAACGACTTAGCTTCAAATCCAAGGGAAACACATGATTTAACTTCAACTCAATGCGAAGTAGTAGCCTTAGCTTCAAATCAATGCGAAACAAATGTTTTGGGTTCAGATACTTGTAATAAACATGATTTAGCTTCAACCGCATGCGATTCAAGCGAGTTAGCTTCAAATCCAAGGGAAACACATGATTTAAATTCAACTCAATGCGAAGTAGTAGGCTTAGCTTCAAATCAATGCGAAACAAATGTTTTGGGTTCAGATACTTGTGAACAAAATGATTTAGCTTCAACTGCATGCGAATCAAACGAGTTAGCTTCAAATTCAAGAGAAACACATGATTTAACTTCAAATCAATGCGAAGTAGAAGTCTGAGCATCAAATTCATGCGAAACAAATGATTTACCTTCAAATACTTGTGATAAACATGATTTAGCTTCAACTGCGTGCGAATCAAACGACTTAGCTTCAAATCCAAGGGAAACACATGATTTAAATTCAACTCAATGCGAAGTAGAAGGCTTTGCTTCAAATCCATGCGAAACATATGATTTACCTTCAAATACTTGCGGTTTAAATAAAATAGCTTCAAATGCAGGTGAAACAAACGAGTTAGCTTCAAGTCCATGCGAAACACATGATTCAGCTTCAAATCAATGCGATGTAGTAGGCTTAGCTTCAAATCAATGCGAAACAAATGGTTTAGCTTCAAATACTTGTGATGAACACGATTTAGTGTCAACTGCATGCGAATCAAACGAATTAGCTTCAAGTCCAAGGGAAACACATGATTTAACTTCAAATCAATGCGAAGTAGTAGGCTTAGCTTCAAATCCATGCGAAACAAATGATTTACCTTCAAATACTTGCGGTTTAAATGAAATAGCTTCAAATGCAGGCGAAACAAACGAGTTAGCTTCAAGACCATGCGAAACACCTGATTCAGCTTCAAATCAATGCGAAGTAGTAGACTTAGCTTCAAATCAATGCGAAACAAATGGTTTGGATTCAGATACTTGTGATAGACACGATTTAGAGTCAACTGCATGCGAATCAAACGAGTTAGCTTCAAATTCAAGAGAAACACATGATTTAACTTCAAATCAATGCGAAGTAGAAGGCTTAGCTTCAAATCAATGCGAAACAAATGATTTAGCTTCAAATACTTGTGATAAACATGATTTAGAGTCAACTGCATGCGAATCAAACGTGTTAGCTTCAAATTCATGCGAAAAACATGATTTAACTTCAAATCAATGCGAAGTAGTAAGCTTAGCTTCAAATCAATGCGAAGCAAATGGTTTAATTTCAAAAACTTGTGATATTGATAATTTAGCTTCAACTCAATGCGAGACAAACGAGTTAGCTTCAAATCCATGCGAAACACGTGATTTAACTTCCAATGCTTGCGATATAAATAAAGTAGTTTCAAATGCAGGCGAAACAATCGAGTAAGCTTCAAATCTATGCGAATCAAATGAGTTAGCTTCAAATCAATGCGAAGTAGAAGGCTTAGCTTCAAATCGAAGGGAAACACATGATTTAACTTCAATTCAATGCGAAGTAGAAGGCTTAGCTTCAAATCCATGCGAAACAAATGATTTACCTTCAAATACTTGCGGTTTAAATGAAATAGCTTCAAATGCAGGCGAAACAAACGAGTTAGCTTCAAGACCATGCGAAACACATGATTCAGCTTCAAATCAATGCGATGTAGTAGGCTTAGCTTCAAATCAATGCGAAACAAATGGTTTAGCTTCAAATACTTGTGATGAACACGATTTAGAATCAACTGCATGCGAATCAAACGAATTAGCTTCAAGTCCAAGGGAAACACATGATTTAACTTCAAATCAATGCGAGGTAGTAGGTTTAGCTTCAAATCAATGCGAAACAAATGATTTAGCTTCAAATACTTGTGATAAACATGATTAAGCTTCAAACTGCATGCGAATCAAACGAGTTATATTGAAATCGGAGGGAAACACATGATTTACCTTCAAATAACTGCGGTTTAAATGAAATAGCTTCAAATGCAGGCGAAAAAAACGAGTTAGAATCAAACCCATGCGAAACACATGATTCAGCATCAAATCAATATGAAGTAGAAGGCTTAACTTCAAATCCATGCCAAACATGTGGTTTAGCTTCAAATACTTGTGATAAACGGGATTTAGAGTCAACTGCATGCGAATCAAACGAGTTAGCTTCAAATTCAAGAGAAACACATGATTTAACTTCAAATCAATGCGAAGTAGAAGGCTTAGCTTCAAATCAATGCGAAACAAATGATTTAGCTTCAAATACTTGTGATAAACATGATTTAGAGTCAACTGCATGCGAATCAAACGAGTTAGCTTCAAATCCATGCGAAAAATATGATTTAACTTCAAATCAATGCGAAGTAGTAAGCTTAGCTTCAAATCAATGCGAAGCAAATGGTTTAATTTCAAAAACTTGTGATATTGATAATTTAGCTTCAACTCAATGCGAGACAAACGAGTTAGCTTCAAATCCATGCGAAACACGTGATTTAACTTCCAATGCTTGCGATATAAATAAAGTAGTTTCAAATGCAGGCGAAACAATCGAGTAAGCTTCAAATCCATGCGAATCAAATGAGTTAGCTTCAAATCAATGCGAAGTAGAAGGCTTAGCTTCAAATCGAAGGGAATCACATGATTTAACTTCAAATCAATGCGAAGTAGAAGGCTTAGCTTCAAATCCATGCGAAACAAATGATTTGGGTTCAGATACTTGTAATAAACATGATTTAGCTTCAACTGCATGCGATTCAAACGAGTTAGCTTCAAATCCAAGAGAAACACATGATATTAACTTCAAATCAATGCGAAGTGGAAGGCTTAGCTTCAAATCCATGCGAAACAAATGATTTACCTTCAAATACTTGTGATAAACATGATTTAGCTTCAACTGCGTGCGAATCAAACGACTTAGCTTCAAATCCAAGGGAAACACATGATTTAAATTCAACTCAATGCGAAGTAGTAGGCTTAGCTTCAAATCAATGCGAAACAAATGTTTTGGGTTCAGATACTTCTAATAAACATGATTTAGCTTCAACTGCGTGCGAATCAAACGACTTAGCTTCAAATCCAAGGGAAACACATGATATTAACTTCAAATCAATGCGAAGTGGAAGGCTTAGCTTCAAATCCATGCGAAACAAATGATTTACTTTCAAATATCTGCGGTTTAATTGAAATAGCTTCAAATGCAGGCGAAACAAACGAGTTACCTTCAAATCCATGCGAAGCACATGAGTTAGCTTCAAATCAATGCGAACAAGAAGGCTTAGCTTCAAATCCATGTGAAACAAATGGTTTAGCTTCAAATACTTCTGATAAACACGATTTAGAGTCAATTGCATGCGACTGGAACGAGTTAGCTTCAAATCCCAGGGAAACACATGATTTAACTTCAAATCAATGCGAAGTAGGAGGCTTAGCTTCAAATCAATGAAAACAAATGTTTTGGATTCAGATACTTGTGATCAAAATGATTTAGCTTCAACTGCATGCGAATCAAACGATTTAGCTTCAAATCCCAGGGAAACACATGATTTAACTTCAAATCAATGCGAAGTAGTAGGCTTAGCTTCAAATCAATGCGAAACAAATGTTTTGGGTTCAGATACTTGTGATCAAAATGATTAAGCTTCAACTGCATGCGAATCAAACGAGTTAGCTTCAAATTCAAGAGAAACACATGATTTAACTTCAAATCAATGCGAAGTAGAAGGCTTTGCTTCAAATCCATGCGAACCATATGATTTACCTTCAAATACTTGCGGTTTAAATAAAATAGCTTCAAATGCAGGTGAAACAAACGAGTTAGCTTCAAGTCCATGCGAAACACATGATTCAGCTTCAAATCAATGCGATGTAGTAGGCTTAGCTTCAAATCAATGCGAAACAAATGATTTAGCTTCAAATACTTGTGATAAACACGTTTTAGATTCAATTGCATGCGAATGGAACGAGTTAGCTTCAAATCCCAGGGAAACACATGATTTAACTTCAAATCAATGCGAAGTAGTAGGCTTAGCTTCAAATCTGTGCGAAACAAATGGTTTGGATTCAGATACTTGTGATAAACATGGTTTAGCTTCAACTGCTGCGATTCAAACGAGTTAGCTTGAAATCCGAGGGAAACACATGATTGAACTTCAAATCAATGCGAAGTAAAAGGTTTAGCTTCAAATCCATGCGAAACAACTGATTTACCTTCAAAAACCTGCGGTTTAAATGAAATAACTTCAAATGCAGGCGAAACAAACGAGTTAGCTTCAAATCCATGGGAAACACATGAGTTAGCTTCAAATCAATGCGAAGTAGAAGGCTTAGCTTCAAATCCATGCGAAACAAATGATTTACCTTCAAATATTTGCGGTTTAAATGAAATAGCTTCAAATGCAGGCGAAACAAACGAGTTAGCTTCAAATCCATGCGAAGCACATGAGTTAGCTTCAAATCAATGCGAAGTAGAAGGCTTAGCTTCAAATCCACGTGAAACAAATGGTTTAGCTTCAAATACTTCTGATAAACACGATTTAGAGTCAATTGCATGCGAATGGAACCAGTTAGCTTCAAATCCCAGGGAAACACATGATTTAACTTCAAATCAATGCGAAGTAGGAGGCTTAGCTTCAAATCAATGCGAAACAAATGATTTAGCTTCAAATACTTGTGATAAACATGATTAAGCTTCAACTGCATGCGAATCAAACGAGTTATATTGAAATCGGAGGGAAAAACATGATTTACCTTCAAATAACTGCAGTTTAAATGAAATAGCTTCAAATGCAGGCGAAAAAAACGAGTTAGATTCAAACCCATGCGAAACACATGATTCAGCATCAAATCAATATGAAGTAGAAGGATTAACTTCAAATCCATGCGAAACATGTGGTTTAGCTTCAAATACTTGTGATAAACGGGATTTAGAGTCAACTGCATGCGAATCAAACGAGTTAGCTTCAAATCCCAGGAAAACACAAGATTTAATTTCAAATCAATGCGAAGTAGGAGGCTTAGCTTCAAATCAATGCGAAACAAATGTTTTGGATTCAGATACTTGTGATCAAATTGATTTAGCTTCAACTGCATGCGAATCAAACGAGTTAGCTTCAAATTCAAGAGAAACACATGATTTAACTTCAAATCAATGCGACGTAGAAGTCTTAGCATCAAATTCATGCGAAACAAATGATTTACCGTCAAATACTTGTGATAAACATGATTTAGCTTCAACTACGTGCGAATCAAACGACTTAGCTTCAAATCCAAGGGAAACACATGATTTAACTTCAAATCAATGCGAAGTAGTAGGCTTAGCTTCAAATCCATGCGAAACAAATGATTTACCTTCAAATACTTGCGGTTTAAATGAAATACCTTCAAATGCAGGCGAAACAAACGAGTTAGCTTCAAGACCATGCGAAACACCTGATTCAGCTTCAAATCAATGCGAAGTAGTAGACTTAGCTTCAAATCAATGCGAAACAAATGGTTTGGATTCAGATACTTGTGATGAACACGATTTAGTGTCAACTGCATGCGAATCAAACGAATTAGCTTCAAGTCCAAGGGAAACACATGATTTAACTTCAAATCAATGCGAAGTAGTAGGCTTAGCTTCAAATCCATGCGAAACAAATGATTTACCTTCAAATACTTGCGGTTTAAATGAAATACCTTCAAATGCAGGCGAAACAAACGAGTTAGCTTCAAGACCATGCGAAACACCTGATTCAGCTTCAAATCAATGCGAAGTAGTAGACTTAGCTTCAAATCAATGCGAAACAAATGGTTTGGATTCAGATACTTGTGATAGACACGATTTAGAGTCAACTGCATGCGAATCAAACGAGTTAGCTTCAAATTCAAGAGAAACACATGATTTAACTTCAAATCAATGCGAAGTAGATGGCTTAGCTTCAAATCAATGCGAAACAAATGATTTAGCTTCAAATACTTGTGATAAACATGATTTAGAGTCAACTGCATGCGAATCAAACGTGTTAGCTTCAAATCCATGCGAAAAACATGATTTAACTTCAAATCAATGCGAAGTAGTAAGCTTAGCTTCAAATCAATGCGAAGCAAATGGTTTAATTTCAAAAACTTGTGATATTGATAATTTAGCTTCAACTCAATGCGAGACAAACGAGTTAGCTTCAAATCCATGCGAAACACGTGATTTAACTTCCAATGCTTGCGATATAAATAAAGTAGTTTCAAATGCAGGCGAAACAATCGAGTAAGCTTCAAATCTATGCGAATCAAATGAGTTAGCTTCAAATCAATGCGAAGTAGAAGGCTTAGCTTCAAATCGAAGGGAAACACATGATTTAACTTCAATTCAATGCGAAGTAGAAGGCTTAGCTTCAAATCCATGCGAAACAAATGATTTACCTTCAAATACTTGCGGTTTAAATGAAATAGCTTCAAATGCAGGCGAAACAAACGAGTTAGCTTCAAGACCATGCGAAACACATGATTCAGCTTCAAATCAATGCGATGTAGTAGGCTTAGCTTCAAATCAATGCGAAACAAATGGTTTAGCTTCAAATACTTGTGATGAACACGATTTAGAATCAACTGCATGCGAATCAAACGAATTAGCTTCAAGTCCAAGGGAAACACATGATTTAACTTCAAATCAATGCGAGGTAGTAGGTTTAGCTTCAAATCAATGCGAAACAAATGATTTAGCTTCAAATACTTGTGATAAACATGATTAAGCTTCAAACTGCATGCGAATCAAACGAGTTATATTGAAATCGGAGGGAAACACATGATTTACCTTCAAATAACTGCGGTTTAAATGAAATAGCTTCAAATGCAGGCGAAAAAAACGAGTTAGAATCAAACCCATGCGAAACACATGATTCAGCATCAAATCAATATGAAGTAGAAGGCTTAACTTCAAATCCATGCGAAACATGTGGTTTAGCTTCAAATACTTGTGATAAACGGGATTTAGAGTCAACTGCATGCGAATCAAACGAGTTAGCTTCAAATTCAAGAGAAAAACATGATTTAACTTCAAATCAATGCGAAGTAAAAGTCTTAGCATCAAATTCATGCGAAACAAATGATTTACCTTCAAATACTTGTGATAAACATGATTTAGCTTCAACTGCGTGCGAATCAAACGACTTAGCTTCAAATCCAAGGGAAACACATGATTTAAATTCAACTCAATGCGAAGTAGTAGGCTTAGCTTCAAATCAATGCGAAACAAATGTTTTGGGTTCAGATACTTCTAATAAACATGATTTTGCTTCAACTGCGTGCGAATCAAACGACTTAGCTTCAAATCCAAGGGAAACACATGATATTAACTTCAAATCAATGCGAAGTGGAAGGCTTAGCTTCAAATCCATGCGAAACAAATGATTTACTTTCAAATATCTGCGGTTTAAATGAAATAGCTTCAAATGCAGGCGAAACAAACGAGTTAGCTTCAAGACCATGCGAAACACATGATTCAGCTTCAAATCAATGCGATGTAGTAGGCTTAGCTTCAAATCAATGCGAAACAAATGGTTTAGCTTCAAATACTTGTGATGAACACGATTTAGAATCAACTGCATGCGAATCAAACGAATTAGCTTCAAGTCCAAGGGAAACACATGATTTAACTTCAAATCAATGCGAGGTAGTAGGTTTAGCTTCAAATCAATGCGAAACAAATGATTTAGCTTCAAATACTTGTGATAAACATGATTAAGCTTCAAACTGCATGCGAATCAAACGAGTTATATTGAAATCGGAGGGAAACACATGATTTACCTTCAAATAACTGCGGTTTAAATGAAATAGCTTCAAATGCAGGCGAAAAAAACGAGTTAGAATCAAACCCATGCGAAACACATGATTCAGCATCAAATCAATATGAAGTAGAAGGCTTAACTTCAAATCCATGCGAAACATGTGGTTTAGCTTCAAATACTTGTGATAAACATGATTTAGAGTCAACTGCATGCGAATCAAACGAGTTAGCTTCAAATCCATGCGAAAAATATGATTTAACTTCAAATCAATGCGAAGTAGTAAGCTTAGCTTCAAATCAATGCGAAGCAAATGGTTTAATTTCAAAAACTTGTGATATTGATAATTTAGCTTCAACTCAATGCGAGACAAACGAGTTAGCTTCAAATCCATGCGAAACACGTGATTTAACTTCCAATGCTTGCGATATAAATAAAGTAGTTTCAAATGCAGGCGAAACAATCGAGTAAGCTTCAAATCCATGCGAATCAAATGAGTTAGCTTCAAATCAATGCGAAGTAGAAGGCTTAGCTTCAAATCGAAGGGAATCACATGATTTAACTTCAAATCAATGCGAAGTAGAAGGCTTAGCTTCAAATCCATGCGAAACAAATGATTTGGGTTCAGATACTTGTAATAAACATGATTTAGCTTCAACTGCATGCGATTCAAACGAGTTAGCTTCAAATCCAAGAGAAACACATGATATTAACTTCAAATCAATGCGAAGTGGAAGGCTTAGCTTCAAATCCATGCGAAACAAATGATTTACCTTCAAATATCTGCGGTTTAAATGAAATAGCTTCAAATGCAGGCGAAACAAACGAGTTAGCTTCAAGACCATGCGAAACACATGATTCAGCTTCAAATCAATGCAAAGTAGTAGACTTAGCTTCAAATCAATGCGAAACAAATGGTTTAGCTTCAAATACTTGTGATAAACATGATTTAGTTTCAACTGCATACGAATCAAACGAGTTAGCTTCAAATTCAAGAGAAACACATGATTTAACTTCAAATCAATGCGAAGTAAAAGTCTTAGCATCAAATTCATGCGAAACAAATGATTTACCTTCAAATACTTGTGATAAACATGATTTAGCTTCAACTGCGTGCGAATCAAACGACTTAGCTTCAAATCCAAGGGAAACACATGATTTAAATTCAACTCAATGCGAAGTAGTAGGCTTAGCTTCAAATCAATGCGAAACAAATGTTTTGGGTTCAGATACTTCTAATAAACATGATTTTGCTTCAACTGCGTGCGAATCAAACGACTTAGCTTCAAATCCAAGGGAAACACATGATATTAACTTCAAATCAATGCGAAGTGGAAGGCTTAGCTTCAAATCCATGCGAAACAAATGATTTACTTTCAAATATCTGCGGTTTAAATGAAATAGCTTCAAATGCAGGCGAAACAAACGAGTTACCTTCAAATCCATGCGAAGCACATGAGTTAGCTTCAAATCAATGCGAACAAGAAGGCTTAGCTTCAAATCCATGTGAAACAAATGGTTTAGCTTCAAATACTTCTGATAAACACGATTTAGAGTCAATTGCATGCGACTGGAACGAGTTAGCTTCAAATCCCAGGGAAACACATGATTTAACTTCAAATCAATGCGAAGTAGTAGGCTTAGCTTCAAATAAATGCGAAACAAATGTTTTGGGTTCAGATACTTCTGAACAAAATGATTTAGCTTCAACTGCATGCGAATCAAACGAGTTAGCTTCAAATTCAAGAGAAACACATGATTTAACTTCAAATCAATGCGAAGTAGAAGTCTGAGCATCAAATTCATGCGAAACAAATGATTTACCTTCAAATACTTGTGATAAACATGATTTAGCTTCAACTGCGTGCGAATCAAACGACTTAGCTTCAAATCCAAGGGAAACACATGATTTAAATTCAAATCAATGCGAAGTAGTAGGCTTAGCTTCAAATCAATGCGAAACAAATGATTTACCTTCAAATATCTGCGGTTTAAATGAAATAGCTTCAAATGCAGGCGAAACAAACGAGTTAGCTTCAAATCCATGCGCAGCACATGAGTTAGCTTCAAATCAATGCAAAGTAGAAGGCTTAGCTTCAAATTCATGTGAAACAAATGGTTTAGCTTCAAATACTTCTGATAAACACGTTTTAGAGTCAATTGCATGCGAATGGAACGAGTTAGCTTCAAATCCCAGGGAAACACATGATTTAACTTCAATCAATGCGAAGTAGAAGGCTTAGCTTCGAATAAATGCGAAACAAATGTTTTGGGTTCAGATACTTGTGAACAAAATGATTTAGCTTCAACTGCATGCGAATCAAACAAGTTAGCTTCAAATTCAAGAGAAACACATGATTTAACTTCAAATCAATGCGAAGTAGAAGTCTTAGCATCAAATTCATGCGAAACAAATGATTTACCTTCAAATACTTGTGATAAACATGATTTAGCTTCAACTGCGTGCGAATCAAACGACTTAGCTTCAAATCCAAAGGAAACAGATGATTTAACTTCAAATCAATGCGAAGTAGAAGGCTTTGCTTCAAATCCATGCGAACCATATGATTTACCTTCAAATACTTGCGGTTTAAATAAAATAGCTTCAAATGCAGGTGAAACAAACGAGTTAGCTTCAAGTCCATGCGAAACACATGATTCAGCTTCAAATCAATGCGATGTAGTAGGCTTAGCTTCAAATCAATGCGAAACAAATGATTTAGCTTCAAATACTTGTGATAAACACGTTTTAGAGTCAATTGCATGCGAATGGAACGAGTTAGCTTCAAATCCCAGGGGAACACATGATTTAACTTCAAATCAATGCGAAGTAGTAGGCTTAGCTTCAAATCTGTGCGAAACAAATGGTTTGGATTCAGATACTTGTGATAAACATGGTTTAGCTTCAACTGCATGCGATTCAAACGAGTTAGCTTGAAATCCGAGGGAAACACATGATTGAACTTCAAATCAATGCGAAGTAAAAGGTTTAGCTTCAAATCCATGCGAAACAACTGATTTACCTTCAAAAACCTGCGGTTTAAATGAAATAACTTCAAATGCAGGCGAAACAAACGAGTTAGCTTCAAACCCATGGGAAACACATGAGTTAGCTTCAAATCAATGCGAAGTAGAAGGCTTAGCTTCAAATCCATGCGAAACAAATGATTTACCTTCAAATATTTGCGGTTTAAATGAAAAAGCTTCAAATGCAGGCGAAACAAACGAGTTAGCTTCAAATCCATGCGAAGCACATGAGTTAGCTTCAAATCAATGCGAAGTAGAAGGCTTAGCTTCAAATCCACGTGAAACAAATGGTTTAGCTTCAAATACTTCTGATAAACACGATTTAGAGTCAATTGCATGCGAATGGAACCAGTTAGCTTCAAATCCCAGGGAAACACATGATTTAACTTCAAATCAATGCGAAGTAGGAGGCTTAGCTTCAAATCAATGCGAAACAAATGATTTAGCTTCAAATACTTGTGATAAACATGATTAAGCTTCAACTGCATGCGAATCAAACGAGTTATATTGAAATCGGAGGGAAAAACATGATTTACCTTCAAATAACTGCAGTTTAAATGAAATAGCTTCAAATGCAGGCGAAAAAAACGAGTTAGATTCAAACCCATGCGAAACACATGATTCAGCATCAAATCAATATGAAGTAGAAGGATTAACTTCAAATCCATGCGAAACATGTGGTTTAGCTTCAAATACTTGTGATAAACGGGATTTAGAGTCAACTGCATGCGAATCAAACGAGTTAGCTTCAAATCCCAGGAAAACACAAGATTTAATTTCAAATCAATGCGAAGTAGGAGGCTTAGCTTCAAATCAATGCGAAACAAATGTTTTGGATTCAGATACTTGTGATCAAAATGATTTAGCTTCAACTGCATGCGAATCAAACGAGTTAGCTTCAAATTCAAGAGAAACACATGATTTAACTTCAAATCAATGCGAAGTAGAAGTCTTAGCATCAAATTCATGCGAAACAAATGATTTACCGTCAAATACTTGTGATAAACATGATTTAGCTTCAACTACGTGCGAATCAAACGACTTAGCTTCAAATCCAAGGGAAACACATGATTTAACTTCAAATCACTGCGAAGTAGTAGGCTTAGCTTCAAATAAATGCGAAACAAATGTTTTGGGTTCAGATACTTGTGAACAAAATGATTTAGCTTCAACTGCATGCGAATCAAACGAGTTAGCTTCAAATTCAAGAGAAACACATGATTTAACTTCAAATCAATGCGAAGTAGAAGTCTGAGCATCAAATTCATGCGAAACAAATGATTTACCTTCAAATACTTGTGATAAACATGATTTAGCTTCAACTGCGTGCGAATCAAACGACTTAGCTTCAAATCCAAGGGAAACACATGATTTAAATTCAACTCAATGCGAAGTAGAAGGCTTTGCTTCAAATCCATGCGAAACAAATGATTTACTTTCAAATATCTGCGGTTTAAATGAAATAGCTTCAAATGCAGGCGAAACAAACGAGTTAGCTTCAAGACCATGCGAAACACATGATTCAGCTTCAAATCAATGCGATGTAGTAGGCTTAGCTTCAAATCAATGCGAAACAAATGGTTTAGCTTCAAATACTTGTGATGAACACGATTTAGAATCAACTGCATGCGAATCAAACGAATTAGCTTCAAGTCCAAGGGAAACACATGATTTAACTTCAAATCAATGCGAGGTAGTAGGTTTAGCTTCAAATCAATGCGAAACAAATGATTTAGCTTCAAATACTTGTGATAAACATGATTAAGCTTCAAACTGCATGCGAATCAAACGAGTTATATTGAAATCGGAGGGAAACACATGATTTACCTTCAAATAACTGCGGTTTAAATGAAATAGCTTCAAATGCAGGCGAAAAAAACGAGTTAGAATCAAACCCATGCGAAACACATGATTCAGCATCAAATCAATATGAAGTAGAAGGCTTAACTTCAAATCCATGCGAAACATGTGGTTTAGCTTCAAATACTTGTGATAAACATGATTTAGAGTCAACTGCATGCGAATCAAACGAGTTAGCTTCAAATCCATGCGAAAAATATGATTTAACTTCAAATCAATGCGAAGTAGTAAGCTTAGCTTCAAATCAATGCGAAGCAAATGGTTTAATTTCAAAAACTTGTGATATTGATAATTTAGCTTCAACTCAATGCGAGACAAACGAGTTAGCTTCAAATCCATGCGAAACACGTGATTTAACTTCCAATGCTTGCGATATAAATAAAGTAGTTTCAAATGCAGGCGAAACAATCGAGTAAGCTTCAAATCCATGCGAATCAAATGAGTTAGCTTCAAATCAATGCGAAGTAGAAGGCTTAGCTTCAAATCGAAGGGAATCACATGATTTAACTTCAAATCAATGCGAAGTAGAAGGCTTAGCTTCAAATCCATGCGAAACAAATGATTTGGGTTCAGATACTTGTAATAAACATGATTTAGCTTCAACTGCATGCGATTCAAACGAGTTAGCTTCAAATCCAAGAGAAACACATGATATTAACTTCAAATCAATGCGAAGTGGAAGGCTTAGCTTCAAATCCATGCGAAACAAATGATTTACCTTCAAATATCTGCGGTTTAAATGAAATAGCTTCAAATGCAGGCGAAACAAACGAGTTAGCTTCAAGACCATGCGAAACACATGATTCAGCTTCAAATCAATGCAAAGTAGTAGACTTAGCTTCAAATCAATGCGAAACAAATGGTTTAGCTTCAAATACTTGTGATAAACATGATTTAGTTTCAACTGCATACGAATCAAACGAGTTAGCTTCAAATTCAAGAGAAACACATGATTTAACTTCAAATCAATGCGAAGTAAAAGTCTTAGCATCAAATTCATGCGAAACAAATGATTTACCTTCAAATACTTGTGATAAACATGATTTAGCTTCAACTGCGTGCGAATCAAACGACTTAGCTTCAAATCCAAGGGAAACACATGATTTAAATTCAACTCAATGCGAAGTAGTAGGCTTAGCTTCAAATCAATGCGAAACAAATGTTTTGGGTTCAGATACTTCTAATAAACATGATTTTGCTTCAACTGCGTGCGAATCAAACGACTTAGCTTCAAATCCAAGGGAAACACATGATATTAACTTCAAATCAATGCGAAGTGGAAGGCTTAGCTTCAAATCCATGCGAAACAAATGATTTACTTTCAAATATCTGCGGTTTAAATGAAATAGCTTCAAATGCAGGCGAAACAAACGAGTTACCTTCAAATCCATGCGAAGCACATGAGTTAGCTTCAAATCAATGCGAACAAGAAGGCTTAGCTTCAAATCCATGTGAAACAAATGGTTTAGCTTCAAATACTTCTGATAAACACGATTTAGAGTCAATTGCATGCGACTGGAACGAGTTAGCTTCAAATCCCAGGGAAACACATGATTTAACTTCAAATCAATGCGAAGTAGTAGGCTTAGCTTCAAATAAATGCGAAACAAATGTTTTGGGTTCAGATACTTCTGAACAAAATGATTTAGCTTCAACTGCATGCGAATCAAACGAGTTAGCTTCAAATTCAAGAGAAACACATGATTTAACTTCAAATCAATGCGAAGTAGAAGTCTGAGCATCAAATTCATGCGAAACAAATGATTTACCTTCAAATACTTGTGATAAACATGATTTAGCTTCAACTGCGTGCGAATCAAACGACTTAGCTTCAAATCCAAGGGAAACACATGATTTAAATTCAAATCAATGCGAAGTAGTAGGCTTAGCTTCAAATCAATGCGAAACAAATGATTTACCTTCAAATATCTGCGGTTTAAATGAAATAGCTTCAAATGCAGGCGAAACAAACGAGTTAGCTTCAAATCCATGCGCAGCACATGAGTTAGCTTCAAATCAATGCAAAGTAGAAGGCTTAGCTTCAAATTCATGTGAAACAAATGGTTTAGCTTCAAATACTTCTGATAAACACGTTTTAGAGTCAATTGCATGCGAATGGAACGAGTTAGCTTCAAATCCCAGGGAAACACATGATTTAACTTCAATCAATGCGAAGTAGAAGGCTTAGCTTCGAATAAATGCGAAACAAATGTTTTGGGTTCAGATACTTGTGAACAAAATGATTTAGCTTCAACTGCATGCGAATCAAACAAGTTAGCTTCAAATTCAAGAGAAACACATGATTTAACTTCAAATCAATGCGAAGTAGAAGTCTTAGCATCAAATTCATGCGAAACAAATGATTTACCTTCAAATACTTGTGATAAACATGATTTAGCTTCAACTGCGTGCGAATCAAACGACTTAGCTTCAAATCCAAAGGAAACAGATGATTTAACTTCAAATCAATGCGAAGTAGAAGGCTTTGCTTCAAATCCATGCGAACCATATGATTTACCTTCAAATACTTGCGGTTTAAATAAAATAGCTTCAAATGCAGGTGAAACAAACGAGTTAGCTTCAAGTCCATGCGAAACACATGATTCAGCTTCAAATCAATGCGATGTAGTAGGCTTAGCTTCAAATCAATGCGAAACAAATGATTTAGCTTCAAATACTTGTGATAAACACGTTTTAGAGTCAATTGCATGCGAATGGAACGAGTTAGCTTCAAATCCCAGGGGAACACATGATTTAACTTCAAATCAATGCGAAGTAGTAGGCTTAGCTTCAAATCTGTGCGAAACAAATGGTTTGGATTCAGATACTTGTGATAAACATGGTTTAGCTTCAACTGCATGCGATTCAAACGAGTTAGCTTGAAATCCGAGGGAAACACATGATTGAACTTCAAATCAATGCGAAGTAAAAGGTTTAGCTTCAAATCCATGCGAAACAACTGATTTACCTTCAAAAACCTGCGGTTTAAATGAAATAACTTCAAATGCAGGCGAAACAAACGAGTTAGCTTCAAACCCATGGGAAACACATGAGTTAGCTTCAAATCAATGCGAAGTAGAAGGCTTAGCTTCAAATCCATGCGAAACAAATGATTTACCTTCAAATATTTGCGGTTTAAATGAAAAAGCTTCAAATGCAGGCGAAACAAACGAGTTAGCTTCAAATCCATGCGAAGCACATGAGTTAGCTTCAAATCAATGCGAAGTAGAAGGCTTAGCTTCAAATCCACGTGAAACAAATGGTTTAGCTTCAAATACTTCTGATAAACACGATTTAGAGTCAATTGCATGCGAATGGAACCAGTTAGCTTCAAATCCCAGGGAAACACATGATTTAACTTCAAATCAATGCGAAGTAGGAGGCTTAGCTTCAAATCAATGCGAAACAAATGATTTAGCTTCAAATACTTGTGATAAACATGATTAAGCTTCAACTGCATGCGAATCAAACGAGTTATATTGAAATCGGAGGGAAAAACATGATTTACCTTCAAATAACTGCAGTTTAAATGAAATGGCTTCAAATGCAGGCGAAAAAAACGAGTTAGATTCAAACCCATGCGAAACACATGATTCAGCATCAAATCAATATGAAGTAGAAGGATTAACTTCAAATCCATGCGAAACATGTGGTTTAGCTTCAAATACTTGTGATAAACGGGATTTAGAGTCAACTGCATGCGAATCAAACGAGTTAGCTTCAAATCCCAGGAAAACACAAGATTTAATTTCAAATCAATGCGAAGTAGGAGGCTTAGCTTCAAATCAATGCGAAACAAATGTTTTGGATTCAGATACTTGTGATCAAAATGATTTAGCTTCAACTGCATGCGAATCAAACGAGTTAGCTTCAAATTCAAGAGAAACACATGATTTAACTTCAAATCAATGCGAAGTAGAAGTCTTAGCATCAAATTCATGCGAAACAAATGATTTACCGTCAAATACTTGTGATAAACATGATTTAGCTTCAACTACGTGCGAATCAAACGACTTAGCTTCAAATCCCAGGGAAACACATGATTTAACTTCAAATCAATGCGAAGTAGTAGGCTTAGCTTCAAATAA
This sequence comes from Megalopta genalis, assembly GCF_051020955.1. Classification (NCBI taxonomy): domain Eukaryota; kingdom Metazoa; phylum Arthropoda; class Insecta; order Hymenoptera; family Halictidae; genus Megalopta; species Megalopta genalis. The sequence continues at coordinate 126,720 of NW_027476605.1, forward strand.
ATGCGAAACAAATGTTTTGGGTTCAGATACTTCTGAACAAAATGATTTAGCTTCAACTGCATGCGAATCAAACGAGTTAGCTTCAAATTCAAGAGAAACACATGATTTAACTTCAAATCAATGCGAAGTAGAAGTCTGAGCATCAAATTCATGCGAAACAAATGATTTACCTTCAAATACTTGTGATAAACATGATTTAGCTTCAACTGCGTGCGAATCAAACGACTTAGCTTCAAATCCAAGGGAAACACATGATTTAAATTCAAATCAATGCGAAGTAGTAGGCTTAGCTTCAAATCAATGCGAAACAAATGATTTACCTTCAAATATCTGCGGTTTAAATGAAATAGCTTCAAATGCAGGCGAAACAAACGAGTTAGCTTCAAATCCATGCGCAGCACATGAGTTAGCTTCAAATCAATGCAAAGTAGAAGGCTTAGCTTCAAATTCATGTGAAACAAATGGTTTAGCTTCAAATACTTCTGATAAACACGTTTTAGAGTCAATTGCATGCGAATGGAACGAGTTAGCTTCAAATCCCAGGGAAACACATGATTTAACTTCAATCAATGCGAAGTAGAAGGCTTAGCTTCGAATAAATGCGAAACAAATGTTTTGGGTTCAGATACTTGTGAACAAAATGATTTAGCTTCAACTGCATGCGAATCAAACAAGTTAGCTTCAAATTCAAGAGAAACACATGATTTAACTTCAAATCAATGCGAAGTAGAAGTCTTAGCATCAAATTCATGCGAAACAAATGATTTACCTTCAAATACTTGTGATAAACATGATTTAGCTTCAACTGCGTGCGAATCAAACGACTTAGCTTCAAATCCAAAGGAAACAGATGATTTAACTTCAAATCAATGCGAAGTAGAAGGCTTTGCTTCAAATCCATGCGAACCATATGATTTACCTTCAAATACTTGCGGTTTAAATAAAATAGCTTCAAATGCAGGTGAAACAAACGAGTTAGCTTCAAGTCCATGCGAAACACATGATTCAGCTTCAAATCAATGCGATGTAGTAGGCTTAGCTTCAAATCAATGCGAAACAAATGATTTAGCTTCAAATACTTGTGATAAACATGATTAAGCTTCAACTGCATGCGAATCAAACGAGTTATATTGAAATCGGAGGGAAAAACATGATTTACCTTCAAATAACTGCAGTTTAAATGAAATAGCTTCAAATGCAGGCGAAAAAAACGAGTTAGATTCAAACCCATGCGAAACACATGATTCAGCATCAAATCAATATGAAGTAGAAGGATTAACTTCAAATCCATGCGAAACATGTGGTTTAGCTTCAAATACTTGTGATAAACGGGATTTAGAGTCAACTGCATGCGAATCAAACGAGTTAGCTTCAAATTCAAGAGAAACACATGATTTAACTTCAAATCAATGCGAAGTAGAAGGCTTAGCTTCAAATCAATGCGAAACAAATGATTTAGCTTCAAATACTTGTGATAAACATGATTTAGAGTCAACTGCATGCGAATCAAACGAGTTAGCTTCAAATCCATGCGAAAAATATGATTTAACTTCAAATCAATGCGAAGTAGTAAGCTTAGCTTCAAATCAATGCGAAGCAAATGGTTTAATTTCAAAAACTTGTGATATTGATAATTTAGCTTCAACTCAATGCGAGACAAACGAGTTAGCTTCAAATCCATGCGAAACACGTGATTTAACTTCCAATGCTTGCGATATAAATAAAGTAGTTTCAAATGCAGGCGAAACAATCGAGTAAGCTTCAAATCCATGCGAATCAAATGAGTTAGCTTCAAATCAATGCGAAGTAGAAGGCTTAGCTTCAAATCGAAGGGAAACACATGATTTAACTTCAAATCAATGCGAAGTAGAAGGCTTAGCTTCAAATCCATGCGAAACAAATGATTTACCTTCAAATACTTGCAGTTTAAATGAAGTAGCTTCAAAAGCAGGCGAAACAAACGAGTTAGCTTCAAATCCATGCGAAACACATGAGTTAGCTTCAAATCAATGCGAAGTAGAAGGCTTAGCTTCAAATTCATGAGAAACAAATGGTTTAGCTTCAAATACTTGTGATGAACACGGTTTAGAGTCAACTGCATGCGAATCAAACGAGTTAGCTTCAAATCCATGCGAAACACGTGATTTAACTTCCAATGCTTGCGATATAAATAAAGTAGTTTCAAATGCAGGCGACACAAACGAGTTAGCTTCAAATCCATGCGAAACACATGATTCAGCTTCAAATCAATGCGAAGTAGAAGGCTTAGCTTCAAATCAATGCGAAACAAATGGTTTAGCTTCAAATACTTGTGATGAACACGATTTAGTGTCAACTGCATACGAATCAAACGAATTAGCTTCAAGTCCAAGGGAAACACAAGATTTAACTTCAAATCAATGCGAAGTAGTAGGCTTAGCTTCAAATCCATGCGAAACAAATGATTTACCTTCAAATACTTGCAGTTTAAATGAAGTAGCTTCAAAAGCAGGCGAAACAAACGAGTTAGCTTCAAATCCATGCGAAACACATGAGTTAGCTTCAAATCAATGCGAAGTAGAAGGCTTAGCTTCAAATTCATGAGAAACAAATGGTTTAGCTTCAAATACTTGTGATGAACACGGTTTAGAGTCAACTGCATGCGAATCAAACGAGTTAGCTTCAAATCCAAGGGAAACACATGATTTAACTTCAAATCAATACGAAGTAGTAGGCTTAGCTTCAAATCAATGCGAAACAAATGGTTGGGATTCAGATACTTGGGATCAAAATGATTTAGCTTCAACTGCAGGCGAAACAAACGAGTTAGCTTCAAATCCCTGCGAAGCACATGAGTGAGCTTCAAATCACTGCCAAGTAGAAGGCTTAGCTTCAATTCCATGTGAAACAAATGGTTTAGCTTCAAATACTTGTGATAAACTCGATTTAGAGTCAATTGCATGCGAATGGAACGAGTTAGCTTCAAATCCCAGAGAAACACATGATTTAACTTCAAATCAATGCGAAGTAGAAGGCTTAGCTGCAAATCTGTGCGAAACAAATGGTTGGGATTCAGATACCTGCGGTTTAAATGAAATAGCTTCAAATGCAGGAGAAACAAACGAGTTAGCTTCAAATCCATGCGATACACATGATTTAGCTTCAAATGAATACGAAGTAGTAGGCTTAGCTTCAAATCAATGCGAAACAAATGGTTTGGATTCAGATACTTGTGATCGAAATGATTTAGCTTCAACTGCATGCGAATCAAACGAGTTAGCTTCAAATCCCAGGAAAACACATGATTTAACTTCAAAATCAATGCGAAGTAGATGGCTTAGCTTCAAATCAATGCGAAACAAATGATTTAGCTTCAAATACTTGTGATAAACATGATATAGTGTCAACTGCATGCGAATCGAACGAGTTAGCTTCAAATCCAAGGAAAACACATTATGTAACTTTAAATCAATACGAAGTAGTAGGCTTAGCGTCAAATCAATGCGAAACAAATGGTTTGGATTCAGATAATTGTGATCGAAATGATTTAGCTTCAACTGCATGCGAATCAAACGAGTTAGCTTCAAATTCAAGAGAATCACATGATTTAACTTCAAATCAATGCGAAGTAGAAGGATCAGCTTCAAATCCATGCGAAACATGTGGTTCAGCATCAAATACTTGTGATGAACACGATTTAGAGTCAACTGCATGCGAATCAAACGAATTAGCTTCAAGTCCAAGGGAAACACATGATTTAACTTCAAATTAATGCGAGGTAGTAGGTTTAGCTTCAAATCAATGCGAAACAAATGATTTAGCTTTAAATACTTGTGATAAACATGATTAAGCTTCAACTGCATGCGAATCAAACGAGTTATATTGAAATCGGAGGGAAACACATGATTTACCTTCAAATAACTGCGGTTTAAATGAAATAGCTTCAAATGCAGGCGAAAAAAACGAGTTAGCATCAAACCCATGCGAAACCCATGATTCAGCATCAAATCAATATGAAGTAGAAGGCTTAACTTCAAATCCATGCGAAACATGTGGTTTAGCTTCAAATACTTGTGATAAACGGGACTTAGAGTCAACTGCATGCGAATCAAACGACTTAGCTTCAAATCCCAGGAAAACAAATGATTTAACTTCAAATCAATGCGAAGTAGAAGGCTTAGCTTCAAATCCATGCGAAACAAATGATTTACCTTCAAATATCTGCGGTTTAAATGAAATAGCTTTAAATGCAGGCGAAACAAACGAGTTAGCTTCAAATCCATGCGAAGCACATGAGTTAGCTTCAAATCAATGCGAAGTAGAAGGCTTAGCTTCAAATCCATGTGAAACAAATTATTTACCTTCAAATACGTGCGGTTTAAATGAAATAGCTTCAAATGCAGGCCAAAAAAACGAGTTAGCATTAAATCCATGCGAAACACATGAGCTAGCATCAAATCAATATGAAGTAGAAGGCTTAACTTCAAATCCATGCGAAACAAATGGTTTAGCTTCAAATACTTGTGATAAACACGATTTAGAGTCAACTGCATGCGAATCAAACGAGTTAGCTTCAAATCCCAGGGAAACACATGATTTAACTTCAAATCAATGCGAAGTAGAAGGCTTATCTTCAAATCCATGCCAAACAAATGATTTACCTTCAAATACCTGCGGTTTAAATGAAATAGCTTCAAATGCAGGAGAAACAAACGAGTTAGCTTCAAATCCATGCGATACACATGATTTAGCTTCAAATCAATACGAAGTAGTAGGCTTAGCTTCAAATCAATGCGAAACAAATGGTTTGGATTCAGATACTTGTGATGGACACGATTTAGAGTCAACTGCATGCGAATCAAACGAGTTAGCTTCAAATCCCAGGAAAACACATGATTTAACTTCAAATCAATGCGAAGTAGAAGGCTTAGCTTCAAATCCATGCGAAACAAATGATTTACCTTCAAATATCTGCGGTTTAAATGAAATAGCTTTAAATGCAGGCGAAACAAACGAGTTAGCTTCAAATCCATGCGAAGCACATGAGTTAGCTTCAAATCAATGCGAAGTAGAAGGCTTAGCTTCAAATCCATGTGAAACAAATGATTTACCTTCAAATACCTGCGGTTTAAATGAAATAGCTTCAAATGCAGGCCAAAAAAACGAGTTAGCATTAAATCCATGCGAAACACATGAGCTAGCATCAAATCAATATGAAGTAGAAGGCTTAACTTCAAATCCATGCGAAACAAATGGTTTAGCTTCAAATACTTGTGATAAACACGATTTAGAGTCAACTGCATGCGAATCAAACGAGTTAGCTTCAAATCCCAGGGAAACACATGATTTAACTTCAAATCAATGCGAAGTAGAAGGCTTAGCTTCAAATCCATGCCAAACAAATGATTTACCTTCAAATACTTGCGGTTTAAATGAAATAGCTTCAAATGCAGGAGAAACAAACGAGTTAGCTTCAAATCCATGCGATACACATGATTTAGCTTCAAATCAATACGAAGTAGTAGGCTTAGCTTCAAATCAATGCGAAACAAATGGTTTGGATTCAGATACTTGTGATGGACACGATTTAGAGTCAACTGCATGCGATTCAAACGAGATAGCTTCAAACCCAAGAGAAACACATGATATTAACTTCAAATCAATGCGAAGTAGAAGGCTTAGCTTCAAATCCATGCGAAACAAATGATTTACCTTCAAATATCTGCGGTTTAAATGAAATAGCTTCAAATGCAGGCGAAAAAAACGAGTTAGCATTAAATCCATGCGAAACACATGATTTAACTTCAAATCAATGCGAAGTAGGAGGCTTAGCTTCAAATCAATGCGAAACAAATGATTTAGCTTCAAATACTTGTGATAAACATGATTTAGCTTCAACTGCATGCGAATCGAACGAGTTAGCTTCAAATCCATGGGAAACACATTATTTAACTTCAAATCAATGCGAAGTAGGAGGCTTAGCTTCAAATCCATGCGAAACAAATGATTTACCTTCAAATACCTGCGGTTTAAATGAAATAGCTTCAAATGCAGGCGAAACAAACGAGTTAACTTCAAATCCATGCGAAGCACATGAGTTAGCTTCAAATCAATGCGAAGTAGAAGGCTTAGCTTCAAATCCATGTGAAACCGATGGTTTAGCTTCAAATACTTGTGATAAACACGATTTAGAGTCAATTGCATGCGAATGGAACGAGTTAGCTTCAAATCCCAGAGAAACACATGATTTAACTTCAAATCAATGCGAAGTAGGAGGCTTAGCTTCAAATCAATGCGAAACAAATGATTTAGCTTCAAATACTTGTGATAAACATGATTTAGCTTCAACTGCATGCGAATCGAACGAGTTAGCTTCAAATCCCAGGAAAACAAATGATTTAACTTCAAATCAATGCGAAGTAGAAGGCTTAGCTTCAAATCCATGCGAAACAAATGATTTACCTTCAAATATCTGCGGTTTAAATGAAATAGCTTTAAATGCAGGCGAAACAAACGAGTTAGCTTCAAATCCATGCGAAGCACATGAGTTAGCTTCAAATCAATGCGAAGTAGAAGGCTTAGCTTCAAATCCATGTGAAACAAATTATTTACCTTCAAATACGTGCGGTTTAAATGAAATAGCTTCAAATGCAGGCCAAAAAAACGAGTTAGCATTAAATCCATGCGAAACACATGAGCTAGCATCAAATCAATATGAAGTAGAAGGCTTAACTTCAAATCCATGCGAAACAAATGGTTTAGCTTCAAATACTTGTGATAAACACGATTTAGAGTCAACTGCATGCGAATCAAACGAGTTAGCTTCAAATCCCAGGGAAACACATGATTTAACTTCAAATCAATGCGAAGTAGAAGGCTTATCTTCAAATCCATGCCAAACAAATGATTTACCTTCAAATACCTGCGGTTTAAATGAAATAGCTTCAAATGCAGGAGAAACAAACGAGTTAGCTTCAAATCCATGCGATACACATGATTTAGCTTCAAATCAATACGAAGTAGTAGGCTTAGCTTCAAATCAATGCGAAACAAATGGTTTGGATTCAGATACTTGTGATGGACACGATTTAGAGTCAACTGCATGCGAATCAAACGAGTTAGCTTCAAATCCCAGGAAAACACATGATTTAACTTCAAATCAATGCGAAGTAGAAGGCTTAGCTTCAAATCCATGCGAAACAAATGATTTACCTTCAAATATCTGCGGTTTAAATGAAATAGCTTTAAATGCAGGCGAAACAAACGAGTTAGCTTCAAATCCATGCGAAGCACATGAGTTAGCTTCAAATCAATGCGAAGTAGAAGGCTTAGCTTCAAATCCATGTGAAACAAATGATTTACCTTCAAATACCTGCGGTTTAAATGAAATAGCTTCAAATGCAGGCCAAAAAAACGAGTTAGCATTAAATCCATGCGAAACACATGAGCTAGCATCAAATCAATATGAAGTAGAAGGCTTAACTTCAAATCCATGCGAAACAAATGGTTTAGCTTCAAATACTTGTGATAAACACGATTTAGAGTCAACTGCATGCGAATCAAACGAGTTAGCTTCAAATCCCAGGGAAACACATGATTTAACTTCAAATCAATGCGAAGTAGAAGGCTTAGCTTCAAATCCATGCCAAACAAATGATTTACCTTCAAATACTTGCGGTTTAAATGAAATAGCTTCAAATGCAGGAGAAACAAACGAGTTAGCTTCAAATCCATGCGATACACATGATTTAGCTTCAAATCAATACGAAGTAGTAGGCTTAGCTTCAAATCAATGCGAAACAAATGGTTTGGATTCAGATACTTGTGATGGACACGATTTAGAGTCAACTGCATGCGAATCAAACGAGTTAGCTTCAAATCCCAGGAAAACACGATTTAACTTCAAATCAATGCGAAGTAGAAGGCTTAGCTTCAAATCCATGCGAAACAAATGATTTACCTTCAAATATCTGCGGTTTAAATGAAATAGCTTTAAATGCAGGCGAAACAAACGAGTTAGCTTCAAATCCATGCGAAGCACATGAGTTAGCTTCAAATCAATGCGAAGTAGGAGGCTTAGCTTCAAATCAATGCGAAACAAATGATTTAGCTTCAAATACCTGCGGTTTAAATGAAATAGCTTCAAATGCAGGCCAAAAAAACGAGTTAGCATTAAATCCATGCGAAACACATGAGCTAGCATCAAATCAATATGAAGTAGAAGGCTTAACTTCAAATCCATGCGAAACAAATGGTTTAGCTTCAAATACTTGTGATAAACACGATTTAGAGTCAACTGCATGCGAATCAAACGAGTTAGCTTCAAATCCCAGGGAAACACATGATTTAACTTCAAATCAATGCGAAGTAGAAGGCTTAGCTTCAAATCCATGCGAAACAAATGATTTACCTTCAAATACCTGCGGTTTAAATGAAATAGCTTCAAATGCAGGCGAAACAAACGAGTTAACTTCAAATCCATGCGAAGCACATGAGTTAGCTTCAAATCAATGCGAAGTAGAAGGCTTAGCTTCAAATCCATGTGAAACCGATGGTTTAGCTTCAAATACTTGTGATAAACACGATTTAGAGTCAATTGCATGCGAATGGAACGAGTTAGCTTCAAATCCCAGAGAAACACATGATTTAACTTCAAATCAATGCGAAGTAGAAGGCTTAGCTTCAAATCCATGTGAAACAAATGATTTACCTTCAAATACCTGCGGTTTAAATGAAATAGTTTTCAAATGCAGGCGAAAAAAACGAGTTAGCACCAAATTCATGCGAAACACATGATTTAGCTTCAAATCAATATGAAGTTGAAGGCTTAACTTCAAATCCAGGCGAAACAAGTGGTTTAGCTTCAAATACTAGTGATAAACGCGATTTAGAGTCAACTGCGTGCGAATCAAACGAGTTAGTTTCAAATTCCAGGAAAACACATGATTTAACTTCAAATCAATGCGCAGTAGGAGGCTTAGCTTTAAATCCATGCTAAACAAATGATTTACCTTCAAATACCTGCGGTTTAAATGAAATAGCTTCAAAAGCAGGCGAAAAAACGAGTTAGCACCAAATCCATGCGAAACACATGATTTAGCTTCAAATCAATATGAAGTAGAAGGCTTAACTTCAAATCCATGCGAAACAAGTGGTTTAGCTTCAAATACTTGTGATAAACGCGATTTAGAGTCAACTGCGTGCGAATCAAACGAGTTAGTTTCAAATCCCAGGAAAACACATGATTTAACTTCAAATCAATGCGAAGTAGAAGGCTTAACTTCAAATCCATGCTAAACAAATGATTTACCTTCAAATACCTGCGGTTTAAATGAAATAGCTTCAAAAGCAGGCGAAACAAACGAGTTAGCTTCAAATCCATGCGAAACACATCAGTTAGCTTCAAATCAATGCGAAGTAGAAGGCTTAGCTTCAAATCCATGAGAAACAAATGGTTTAGCTTCAAATACGTGTGATGAACACGGTTTAGAGTCAACTGCATGCGAATCAAACGAGTTAGCTTCAAATCCAAGGGAAACACATGATTTAACTTCAAATCAATGCGAAGTAGAAGGCTTAACTTCAAATCCATATGAAACAAGTGGTTTAACTTCAAATACTTGTGATAAACACTATTTAGAGCCAACTGCATGCGAATCAAACGAGTTAGCTTCAAATCCCAGGGAAACACATGATTTAACTTCAACTCAATGCGAAGTGGAAGGCTTAGCTTCAAATGCATGCGAAACAAATGGTTTGGCTTCAAATACTTGTGATGAACACGATTTAGAGTCAATTGCATGCGAATGGAACGAGTTAGCTTCAAATCCCAGAGAAACACATGATTTAACTTCAAATCAATGCGAAGTAGGAGGCTTAGCTTCAAATCAATGCGAAACAAATGATTTAGCTTCAAATACTTGTGATAAACATGATTTAGCTTCAACTGCATGCGAATCGAACGAGTTAGCTTCAAATCCATGGGAAACACATTATTTAACTTCAAATCAATGCGAAGTAGGAGGCTTAGCTTCAAATCCATGCGAAACAAATGATTTACCTTCAAATACCTGCGGTTTAAATGAAATAGTTTCAAATGCAGGCGAAAAAAACGAGTTAGCACCAAATCCATGCGAAACACATGATTTAGCTTCAAATCAATATGAAGTAGAAGGCTTAACTTCAAATCCATGCGAAACAAGTGGATTAGCTTCAAATACTAGTGATAAACGCGATTTAGAGTCAACTGCGTGCGAGTCAAACGAGTTAGTTTCAAATCCCAGGAAAACACATGATTTAACTTCAAATCAATGCGAAGTAGGAGGCTTAGCTTTAAATCCACGCTAAACAAATGATTTACCTTCAAATATCTGCGGTTTAAATGAAATAGCTTCAAAAGCAGGCGAAAAAACGAGTTAGCACCAAATCCATGCGAAACACATGATTTAGCTTCAAATCAATATGAAGTAGGAGGCTTAACTTCAAATCCATGCGAAACAAGTGGTTTAGCTTCAAATACTTGTGATAAACGCGATTTAGAGTCAACTGCGTGCGAATCAAACGAGTTAGCTTCAAATCGCAGGAAAACACATGATTTAACTTCAAGTCAATGCGAAGTAGGAGGCTTAGCTTCAAATCCATGCTAAACAAATGATTTACCTCCAAATACCTGCGGTTTAAATGAAGTAGCTTCAAAAGCAGGCGAAACAAACGAGTTAGCTTCAAATCCATGCGAAACACATGAGTTAGCTTCAAATCAATGCGAAGTAGAAGGCTTAGCTTCAAATTCATGAGAAACAAATGGTTTAGCTTCAAATACTTGTGATGAACACGGTTTAGAGTCAACTGCATGCGAATCAAACGAGTTAGCTTCAAATCCAAGGGAAACACATGATTTAACTTCAAATCAATGCGAAGTAGTAGGCTTAGCTCCAAATCAATGCGAAACAAATGATTTAACTTCAAATACTTGTGATAAACACTATTTAGTGTCAACTGCATGAGAATCAAACGAGTTAGCTTCAAATCCCAGGGAAACACATGATTTAACTTCAAATCAATGCGAAGTGGAAGGCTTAGCTTCAAATCCATGCGAAACAAATGATTTACCTTCAATACTTGCGGTTTAAATGAAATAGCTTCAACTGCATGCCAAACAAACGAGTTATCTTCAAATCCATTCGAAACACATGATTTAGCTTCAGATCATTGCGATCTAGATGATTTAGCTTCAAATCAATGTGAAACAAATGGTTTAATTTCAAATACTTGTGATAAACGTGATTTAGCTTCAACTGCATGCGAATCAAACGAGTTAGCTTCAAATCCAAGAGAAACACATGATTTAACTTCAAATCAATGCGAAGTAGGAGGCTTAGCTTTAAATCCATGCTAAACAAATGATTTACCTTCAAATACCTGCGGTTTAAATGAAATAGCTTCAAAAGCAGGCGAAAAAACGAGTTAGCACCAAATCCATGCGAAACACATGATTTAGCTTCAAATCAATATGAAGTAGAAGGCTTAACTTCAAATCCATGCGAAACAAGTGGTTTAGCTTCAAATACTTGTGATAGACGCGATTTAGAGTCAACTGCGTGCGAATCAAACGAGTTAGTTTCAAATCCCAGGAAAACACATGATTTAACTTCAAATCAATGCGAAGTAGAAGGCTTAACTTCAAATCCATGCTAAACAAATGATTTACCTTCAAATACCTGCGATTTAAATGAAATAGCTTCAAAAGCAGGCGAAACAAACGAGTTAGCTTCAAATCCATGCGAAACACATCAGTTAGCTTCAAATCAATGCGAAGTAGAAGGCTTAGCTTCAAATCCATGAGAAACAAATGGTTTAGCTTCAAATACGTGTGATGAACACGGTTTAGAGTCAACTGCATGCGAATCAAACGAGTTAGCTTCAAATCCAAGGGAAACACATGATTTAACTTCAAATCAATGCGAAGTAGAAGGCTTAACTTCAAATCCATATGAAACAAGTGGTTTAACTTCAAATACTTGTGATAAACACTATTTAGAGCCAACTGCATGCGAATCAAACGAGTTAGCTTCAAATCCCAGGGAAACACATGATTTAACTTCAACTCAATGCGAAGTGGAAGGCTTAGCTTCAAATCCATGCGAAACAAATGGTTTAGCTTCAAATACTTGTGATGAACACGATTTAGAGTCAACTGCATGCGAATCAAACGTGTTAGCTTCAAATCCCAGGACAACACATGATTTAACTTCAAATCAATGCGAAGTAGAAGGCATAACTTCAAATCCATGCGAAACAAGTGGTTTAGCTTCAAATACTTGTGATGAACCCGATTTAGAGTCAACTGCATGCGAATCAAACGTGTTAGCTTCAAATCCCAGGACAACACATGATTTAACTTCAAATCAATGCGAAGTAGAAGGCTTAGCCTCAAATCCATGCCAAACAAATGTTTTACCTTCAAATACCTGCAGTTTCAATGAAATAGCTTCAAATGCAGGCGAAACAAACGAGTTAGCTACAAATCCACGCGAAACAAGTGATATAGATTCAAATCAATGCGAAGTAGTAGGCTTAGCATCAAATCAATGCGAAACAAATGGTTTAGCTTCAAATACTTGTGATAAACATGATTTAGCTTCAACTGCATGCGAACCGAAAGCGTTCTCTTCAAATCTGAGAGAAACACATGATTTAACTTCAAATCAATGCGAAGTAGGAGTCTTAGCATCAAATTCATGCAAAACAAATGATTTACCTTCAAATACTTGTGATAAACATGATTTAGCTTCAACTGCGTGCGAATCAAACGACTTAACTTCAAATCCAAGGGAAACACATGATTTAAATTCAAATCAAGGCAAAGTAGTAGGCTTAGCTTCAAATCAATGCGAAACAAATGGTTTGGGTTCAGATACTTTTAATAAACATGATTTAGCTTCAACTGCGTGCGAATCAAACGAGTTAGTTTCAAATCCCAGGAAAACACATGATTTAACTTCAAATCAATGCGAAGTAGAAGGCTTAGCTTCAAATCCATGAGAAACAAATGGTTTAGCTTCAAACACTTGTGATGAACACGTTTTAGAGTCAACTGCATGCGAATCAAACGAGTTAGCTTCAAATCCAAGGGAAACACATGATTTAACTTCAAATCAATGCGAAGTAGTAGGCTTAGCTCTAAATCAATGCGAAACAAATGATTTAACTTCAAATACTTGTGATAAACACTATTTAGAGTCAACTGCATGCGAATCAAACGAGTTAGCTTCAAATCCCAGGGAAACACATGATTTAACTTCAAATCAATGCGAAGTGGAAGGCTTAGCTTCAAATGCATGCGAAACAAATGGTTTGGCTTCAAATACTTGTGATGAACACGATTTAGAGTCAACTGCATGCGAATCAAACGAGTTAGCTTCAAATACAATGGAAACACATGATTTAAATTCAAATCAATGCGAAGTAGTAGGCTTAGCTTCAAATCAATGCGAAACAAATGGTTTGTGTTCAGATACTTTTAATAAACATAATTTAGCTTCAACTGCATGCGATTCAAACGAGTTAGCTTCAAATCCAAGAGAAACACATGATATTAACTTCATATCAATGCGAAGTAGAAGGCTTAGCTTCAAATCCATGCGAAACAAATGATTTACCTTAAAATACCTGCGGTTTAAATGAAATAGTTTCAAATGCAGGCGAAAAAAACGAGTTAGCACCAAATCCATGCGAAACACATGATTTAGCTTCAAACCAATATGAAGTAGAAGGCTTAACTTCAAATCCAGGCGAAACAAGTGGTTTAGCTTCAAATACTAGTGATAAACGCGATTTAGAGTCAACTGCGTGCGAATCAAACGAGTTAGTTTCAAATCCCAGGAAAACACATGATTTAACTTCAAATCAATGCGAAGTAGGAGGCTTAGCTTCAAATCCATGCGAAACACATGATCTAGCTTCAAATCTGCGCGAAGTAGAAGGCTTAGCTTCAAATCCATGCGAAACAAATGTTATAGCTTCAAATACTTGTGATATACATGATTTAGCTTCAAGTGCATACGAATCAAAGGAGTTAGCTTCGAATCCAAGTGAAACATGTGATTTAACTTCAAAACAATGCGAAGTAGAAGGCTTAGATACAAATCCATGCGAAACAAATGATTTAGTTTCCAATACTTGCGAATATAAGTGATATAGCATCAATGCAGGCCAAACAAACGAGTTAGCTTAAAATCCATGCGAAACACATGAATTAGCATTAAATCAATGCGAAGTAGAAGGTTCAGCATCAAATCCATGCGAAAAAAATGATTTAGCTCCAAATAAGTGCGAAGTAGTAGGCTTAGTTTCAAATCCATGCGAAACAAATGATTTAGCTTCAAACCAATGCGAAGTAGGAGGCTTAGCTTCAAATCCATGAGAAACAAATGGTTTAGCTTCAAATACTTGTGATGAACACGTTTTAGAGTCAACTGCATGCGAATCAAACGAGTTAGCTTCAAATCCAAGGGAAACACATGATTTAACTTCAAATCAATGCGAAGTAGTAGGCTTAGCTCCAAATCAATGCGAAACAAATGATTTAACTTCAAATACTTGTGATAAACACTATTTAGAGTCAACTGCATGCGAATCAAACGAGTTAGCTTCAAATCCCAGGGAAACACATGATTTAACTTCAAATCAATGCGAAGTGGAAGGCTTAGCTTCAAATGCATGCGAAACAAATGGTTTGGCTTCAAATACTTGTGATGAACACGATTTAGAGTCAACTGCACGCGAATCAAACGAGTTAGCTTCAAATCCAAGGGAAACACATGATTTAACTTCAAATCAATGCGAAGTAGTAGGCTTAGCTCCAAATCAATGCGAAACAAATGATTTAACTTCAAATATTTGTGATAAACACTATTTAGAGTCAACTGCATGCGCATCAAACGAGTTAGCTTCAAATCCCAGGGAAACACATGATTTAACTTCAAATCAACGCGAAGTGCAAGGCTTAGCTTCAAATGCATGCGAAACAAATGGTTTGGCTTCAAATACTTGTGATGAACACGATTTAGAGTCAACTGCATGCGAATCAAACGAGTTAGCTTCAAATGCAATGGAAACACATGATTTAAATTCAAATCAATGCGAAGTAGTACGCTTAGCTTCAAATCAAGGCGAAACAAATGGTTTGGGTTCAGATACTTTTAATAAACATAATTTAGCTTCAACTGCATGCGATTCAAACGAGTTAGCTTCAAATCCAAGAGAAACACATGATATTAACTTCATATCAATGCGAAGTAGAAGGCTTAGCTTCAAATCCATGCGAAACAAATGATTTACTTTCAAATACCTGCGGTTTAAATGAAATAGTTTCAAATGCAGGCGAAAAAACGAGTTAGCACCAAATCCATGCGAAACACATGATTTAGCTTCAAATCAATATGAAGTAGAAGGCTTAACTTCAAATCCATGCGAAACAAGTGGATTAGCTTCAAATACTAGTGATAAACGCGATTTAGAGTCAACTGCGTGCGAGTCAAACGAGTTAGTTTCAAATCCCAGGAAAACACATGATTTAACTTCAAATCAATGCGAAGTAGGAGGCTTAGCTTTAAATCCACGCTAAACAAATGATTTACCTTCAAATATCTGCGGTTTAAATGAAATAGCTTCAAATGCAGGCGAAAAAACGAGTTAGCACCAAATCCATGCGAAACACATGATTTAGCTTCAAATCAATATGAAGTAGGAGGCTTAACTTCAAATCCATGCGAAACAAGTGGTTTAGCTTCAAATACTTGTGATAAACGCGATTTAGAGTCAACTGCGTGCGAATCAAACGAGTTAGCTTCAAATCGCAGGAAAACACATGATTTAACTTCAAGTCAATGCGAAGTAGGAGGCTTAGCTTCAAATCCATGCTAAACAAATGATTTACCTCCAAATACCTGCGGTTTAAATGAAGTAGCTTCAAAAGCAGGCGAAACAAACGAGTTAGCTTCAAATCCATGCGAAACACATGAGTTAGCTTCAAATCAATGCGAAGTAGAAGGCTTAGCTTCAAATTCATGAGAAACAAATGGTTTAGCTTCAAATACTTGTGATGAACACGGTTTAGAGTCAACTGCATGCGAATCAAACGAGTTAGCTTCAAATCCAAGGGAAACACATGATTTAACTTCAAATCAATGCGAAGTAGTAGGCTTAGCTCCAAATCAATGCGAAACAAATGATTTAACTTCAAATACTTGTGATAAACACTATTTAGTGTCAACTGCATGAGAATCAAACGAGTTAGCTTCAAATCCCAGGGAAACACATGATTTAACTTCAAATCAATGCGAAGTGGAAGGCTTAGCTTCAAATCCATGCGAAACAAATGATTTACCTTCAATACTTGCGGTTTAAATGAAATAGCTTCAACTGCATGCCAAACAAACGAGTTATCTTCAAATCCATTCGAAACACATGATTTAGCTTCAGATCATTGCGATCTAGATGATTTAGCTTCAAATCAATGTGAAACAAATGGTTTAATTTCAAATACTTGTGATAAACGTGATTTAGTTTCAACTGCATGCGAATCAAACGAGTTAGCTTCAAATCCAAGAGAAACACATGATTTAACTTCAAATCAATGCGAAGTAGTAGGCTTAGCTTCAAATCAATGCGAAACAAATGGTGTAGCTACAAATACTTGTGTTAAACATGATTTACTTTCAACTGCATGCGAATCAAACGAGTTAGCTTCAAATCCCAGGGAAACACATGATTTAACTTCAAATCGATGGGAAGTAGTAGGCTTAGCTACAAATCAATGCGAAACAAATGGTTTGGATTCAGATACTTGTGATAAACATGATTTAGCTTCAACTGCAAGCGTATGAAACGAGTTTTTCTTCAAATCCAAGAGAAACACATGATTTAACTTCAAATCAATGCGAAGTAGTAGGCTTAGCTTCAAATCAATGCGAAGTAGTAGGCTTAGATTCAAATCAATGCGAAACAAATGGTTTGGATTCAGATACTTGTGATAAACTTGATTTAGCTTCAACTGCATGCGAATCAAACGAGTTTTTCTTCAAATCCAAGAGAAACACATGATTTAACTTCAAATCAATGCGAAGTAGTAGGCTTAGCTACAAATCAATGCGAAACAAATGGTTTAGCTTCAACTACTTGTGATAAACATGATTTAGCTTCAACTGCATGCGAATCGAACGAGTTAGCTTCACATCCAAGGAAATCACATGATTTAACTTCAAATCAAGGCGAAGTAGTAGGCTTAGCTTCAAATCAATGCGAAAAAAATGGTTTAGCTCCAAATCCTTGAGACAATATGTGATATAGCTTCAAATGCAGGCGAAACAAACGAGTTAGTTCAAATCCATGCAAAACACATGCTTCAGCTTCAAATCAATGCGAAGTAGTAGGCTTAGCTTCAAATCAATGCGAAACAAATGGTTCAGCTTCAAATACTTGTGATAAACATGATTTAGCTTCAACTGCAAGCGAATCAAACGAGTTTTTAATCAAATCCAAGAGAAACACATGATTTAACTTGAAATCAATGCGAAGTAGTAGGCTTAGCTTCAAAACAATGAGAAACAAATGGTTTAGCTTCAAATACTTGTGACAAACATGATTTAGCTTCAACCGCATGCGAATCAAACGAGTTACCTTCGAATCCAAGGGAAACACATGATTTAACTTCAAATCAATGCGAAGTAGAAGACTTAGCTTCAAATCCGTGAGAAACAAATGGTTTGGATTCAGATACTTGTGATAAACATGATTTAGCTTCAACTGCAAGCGAATCAAACGAGTTAGCTTCAAATCCAAGGGAAACACATGCTTCAGCTTCAAATCGATGCGAAGTAGTAGGCTTACCTTCAAATCAATGCGGAACATATGGTTTCTTTTCAAATAATTGTGATATTCATGATTTAGATTCAACTGCTTGCGAATCAAACGAGTTAGCTTCAAATCCAAGGGAAACACGTGATTTCACTTCAAATCAATGCGAAGTAGAAGTCTTAGATTCAAATCCATGCGAAACAAATGATTTAGCTCCAAATAAGTGCGAAGTAGAAGGCTTAGTTTCAAATCCATGCGACACAAATGGTTTAGCTTCAAATACTTGTGATAAAAATGATTTAGTTTTAACTGCAGGCGAAACAAACGAGTCAGCTTCAATGCCATGCGAAACACATGATTTAGCTTCAAATTCATTCGAAACACATGGTTTAGCTTCATATACTTGCGAAAGTAAGTGATATAGCTTCAAATTCAGGCAAACAAACGAGTTAGCATCAAATCCATGCGAAACACATGATTCAGCTTCAAATCAATGCGAAGTAGTTGCCTTCGCTTCAAATCAATGCGAAACAAATGGTTTACCTTCAAATACTTGTGATATACATGATTTAGCTTCAACTGCATGCGAAACAAACGAGTTAGCTTCAAATCCGTGCGAAACACATGATTAAGCTTCAAATAAATTCGGAGTAGGAGACTTAGTTTGAAATCCATGCGAAACACATGATTTAGCTTCAAATCAAAGCGAAGTGGAAGTCTTATCTTTAAATCCATGCGAAACAAATGATTTACCTTCAATACTTGCGGTTTAAATGAAATAGCTTCAACTGCATGCCAAACAAACGAGTTATCTTCAAATCCATTCGAAACACATGATTTAGCTTCAGATCATTGCGATCTAGATGGTTTAGCTTCAAATCAATGCGAAACAAATGGTTTAATTTCAAATACTTGTGATAAACGTGATTTAGCTTCAACTGCATGCGAATCAAACGAGTTAGCTTCAAATCCAAGAGAAACACATGATTTAACTTCAAATCAATGCGAAGTAGTTGGCTTAGCTTCAAATCAATGCGAAACAAATGGTGTAGCTACAAATACTTGTGTTAAACATGATTTACTTTCAACTGCATGCGAATCAAACGAGTTAGCTTCAAATCCCAGGGAAACACATGATTTAACTTCAAATCGATGGGAAGTAGTAGGCTTAGCTTCAAATCAATGCGAAACAAATGGTTTGGATTCAGATACTTGTGATAAACATGATTTAGCTTCAACTGCAAGCGAATGAAACGAGTTTTTCTTTAAATCCAAGAGAAACACATGATTTAACTTCAAATCAATGCGAAGTAGTAGGCTTAGCTTCAAATCAATGCGAAGTAGTAGGCTTAGCTTCAAATCAATGCGAAACAAATGGTTTAGCTTCAAATACTCGTGATAAACATGATTTAGCTTCAACTGCATGCGAAACAAACGAGTTAGCTTGAAATCCAAGAGAAACACATTATTTAACTTCAAATCAATGCGAAGTAGTAGGCTTAGCTTCAAATCAATGCGAAAAAAATGGTTTCGCTCCAAATCCTTGAGACTATATGTGATATAGCTTCAAATGCAGGCGAAACAAACGAGTTAGCTTCAAATCCATGCAAAACACATGCTTCAGCTTGAAATCAATGCGAAGTAGTAGGCTTAGCTTCAAATCAATGCGAAACAAATGGTTCAGCTTCAAATACTTGTGATAAACATGATTTAGCTTCAACTGCAAGCGAATCAAACGAGTTTTTAATCAAATCCAAGAGAAACACATGATTTAACTTCAAATCAATGCGAAGTAGTAGGCTTAGCTTCAAATCAATGCGGAACATATGGTTTCGCTTCAAATACTTGTGATAAACATGATTTAGCTTCAACTGCATGCGAATCGAACGAGTTAGCTTCAAATCCAAGGGAAACACATGATTTAACTTCATTTCAATGCGAAGTAGTAGGCTTAGCTTCAAAACAATGCGGAACATATGGTTTCGCTTCAAATACTTGTGATAAGCATGATTTGGTTTCAACTGAATGCGAATCAAACGAGTTAGCTTCAAATCCCAGGGAAACACATGTTTTAACTTCAAATCAATGCGAAGTAGTAGGCTTAGCTTCAAATCAATGCGAAACAAATGGTTTAGCTTCAAATACTCGTGATAAACATGATTTAGCTTCAACTGCATGCGAAACAAACGAGTTAGCTTGAAATCCAAGAGAAACACATGAGTTAACTTCAAATCAATGCGAAGTAGTAGGCTTAGCTTCAAATCAATGCGAAAAGAATGGTTTCGCTCCAAATCCTTGAGACTATATGTGATATAGCTTCAAATGCAGGCGAAACAAACGAGTTAGCTTCAAATCCATGCAAACACATGCTTCAGCTTCAAATCAATGCGAAGTAGTAGGCTTAGCTTCAAATCAATGCGAAACAAATGGTTCAGCTTCAAATACTTGTGATAAACATGATTTACTTTCAACTGCATGCGAATCAAACGAGTTATTAATCAAATCCAAGAGAAACGCATGATTTAACTTCAAATCAATGCGAAGTAGTAGGCTTAGCTTCAAATCAATGCGGAACATATGGTTTCGCTTCAAATACTTGTGATGAACATGATTTAGCTTCAACTGCATGCGAATCGAACGAGTTAGCTTCAAATCCAAGGGAAACACATGATTTAACTTCAGTCAATGCGAAGTAGTAGGCATAGCTTCAAATCCATGCGAAACAATTGGTTTGGATTCAGATACTTGCGATAAACATGATTTAGCTTCAACTGCATGCGAATCAAACGAGTTAGCTTCAAATCCAAGGGAAACACATGCTTCAGCTTCAAATCGATGCGAAGTAGTAGTATTACCTTCAAATCAATGCGGAACATATGGTTTCGCTTCAAATACTTGTGATAAACATGATTTAGCTTCAACTGCATGCGAATCGAACGAGTTAGCTTCAAATCCAAGGGAAACACATGATTTAACTTCATTTCAATGCGAAGTAGTAGGCTTAGCTTCAAATCAATGCGGAACATATGGTTTCGCTTCAAATACTTGTGATAAACATGATTTAGTTTCAACTGAATGCGAATCAAACGAGTTAGCTTCAAATCCCAGGGAAACACATGATTTAACTTCATTTCAATGCGAAGTAGTAGGCTTAGCTTCAAATCAATGCGGAACATATGGTTTCGCTTCAAATACTTGTGATAAACATGATTTAGTTTCAACTGAATGCGAATCAAACGAGTTAGCTTCAAATCCCAGGGAAACACATGTTTTAACTTCAAATCAATGCGAAGTAGTAGGCTTAGCTTCAAATCAATGCGGAACATATGGTTTCGCTTCAAATACTTGTGATAAACATGATTTAGTTTCAACTGAATGCGAATCAAACGAGTTAGCTTCAAATCCCAGGGAAACACATGATTTAACTTCATTTCAATGCGAAGTAGTAGGCTTAGCTTCAAATCAATGCGGAACATATGGTTTCGCTTCAAATACTTGTGATAAACATGATTTAGTTTCAACTGAATGCGAATCAAACGAGTTAGCTTCAAATCCAAGGGAAACACATGATTTAACTTCAGTCAATGCGAAGTAGTAGGCATAGCTTCAAATCCATGCGGCACAAATGATTAAGCTTCAAATACTTGCGAAGTAGAAGGCTTAGCTTCAAATCCATGCGAAACAAATGATTTACATTCAAATACTTGCGGTTTAAATGAAATAGCTTCAAATGCAGGCGAAACAAACGAGTTAACTTCAAATCCATGCGAAACACATGATTTAGCTACAAATCAAGGCGAAGTAGAAGGCTTATCTTCAAATCCAAGCACAACACATGATTAAGCTTCAAATCGATGTGATGTAGATGGTTTTGCATCAAATCCTTGAGAAACAAATGGTTTAGCTTAAGATACTTACAATACAAGTGATATAGCTTCAAATGCTGGCGAACCAAACGAGGTAGCATCAAATCCATGCAAAACACATGCTTCAGCTTCAAATCAATGCGAAGTAGTAGGCTTAGCTTCAAATCCATGCGAATCAATTGGTTTAGCTTCAAATACTTGTGATATACCGATTTATATTCAACTGCATGCGAAACAAACGAGTTATCTTCAAATCCATTCGAAACACATGATTTAGCTTCAGATCATTGCGATCTAGATGATTTAGCTTCAAATCAATGCGAAACAAATGGTTTAATTTCAAATACTTGTGATAAACGTGATTTAGCTTCAACTGCATGTGAATCAAACGAGTTAGCTTCAAATCCAAGAGAAACACATGATTTAACTTCAAATCAATGCGAAGTAGTAGGCTTAGCTACAAATCAATGCGAAACAAATGGTGTAGCTACAAATACTTGTGTTAAACATGATTTACTTTCAACTGCATGCGAATCAAACGATTTAGCTTCAAATCCCAGGGAAACACATGATTTAAGTTCAAATCGATGGGAAGTAGTAGGCTTAGCTTCAAATCAATGCGAAACAAATGGTTTGGATTCAGATACTTGTGATAAACATGATTTAGCTTCAACTGCAAGCGAATGAAACGAGTTTTTCTTCAAATCCAAGAGAAACACATGATTTAACTTCAAATCAATGCGAAGTAGTAGGCTTAGCTTCAAATCAATGCGAAGTAGTAGGCTTAGCTTCAAATCAATGCGAAACAAATGGTTTAGCTTCAAATACTTGTGATAAACATGATTTAGCTTCAACTGCATGCGAAACAAACGAGTCAGCTTGAAATCCATAGAAACACATGATTTAACTTCAAATCAATGCGAAGTAGTAGGCTTAGCTTCAAATCAATGCGAAAAAAATGGTTTCGCTCCAAATCCTTGAGACTATATGTGATATAGCTTCAAATGCAGGCGAAACAAACGAGTTAGCTTCAAATCCATGCAAAACACATGCTTCAGCTTCAAATGAATGCGAAGTAGTAGGCTTAGCTTCAAATCAATGCGAAACAAATGGTTCAGCTTCAAATACTTGTGATAAACATGATTTAGCTTCAACTGCAAGCGAATCAAACGAGTTTTTAATCAAATCCAAGAGAAACACATGATTTAACTTCATTTCAATGCGAAGTAGTAGGCTTAGCTTCAAATCAATGCGGAACATATGGTTTCGCTTCAAATACTTGTGATAAACATGATTTAGTTTCAACTGAATGCGAATCAAACGAGTTAGCTTCAAATCCCAGGGAAACACATGTTTTAACTTCAAATCAATGCGAAGTAGTAGGCTTAGCTTCAAATCAAAGCGGAACATATGGTTTCGCTTCAAATACTTGTGATAAACATGATTTAGCTTCAACTGCATGCGAATCGAACGAGTTAGCTTCAAATCCAAGGGAAACACATGATTTAACTTCAGTCAATGCGAAGTAGTAGGCATAGCTTCAAATCCATGCGAAACAAATGGTTTGGATTCAGATACTTGTGATAAACATGATTTAGCTTCAACTGCATGCGAATCAAACGAGTTAGCTTCAAATCCAAGGGAAACACATGCTTCAGCTTCAAATCGATGCGAAGTAGTAGGATTACCTTCAAATCAATGCGGAACATATGGTTTCATTTCAAATAATTGTGATATAGCTGATTTAGATTCAACCGCTTGCGAATCAAACGAGTTAGCTTCAAATCCAAGGGAAACACGTGATTTCACTTCAAATCAATGCGAAGTAGAAGGCTTAGATTCAAATCCATGCGAAACAAATGATTTAGTTTCAAATACTTGCGAATATATGTGATATAGCTCACATGAATTAGCATCAAATCAATGCGATGTAGAAGCTTCAGCTTCAAATCCACGCGAAACAAATGATTTAGCTCCAAATAAGTGCGAAGTAGAAGGCTTATCTTCAAATCCAAGCTTAACACTTGATTTAGCTTCAAATCAATGCGATGTAGATGGTTTTGCATCAAATCCTTGAGAAACAAATGGTTTAGCTTAAGATACTTGCGATATAAGTGATATAGCTTCAAATGCAGGCGAACCAAACGAGGTAGCATCAAATCCATGCAAATCACATGCTTCAGCTTCAAATCAATGCGAAGTAGAAGGATTGGATTCAAATCCATGCGAAACAAATGATTTAGCTCCAAATAGGTGCGAAGAAGAAGACTTAGTTTCAAATCCATGCGACACAAATGGTTTAGCTTCAAATACTTGTGATAAACGTGATTTAGTTTTAACTGCAGGCGAAACAAACGAGTCAGCTTCAATGCCATGCGAAACACATGATTTAGCTTCAAATTCATTCGAAACACATGGTTTAGCTTCATATACTTGCGAAAGTAAGTGATATAGCTTCAAATGCAGGCAAACAAACGAGTTAGCACCAAATCCATGCCAAACACATGATTCAGCTTCAAATCAATGCGAAGTAGTTGCCTTCGCTTCAAATCAATGCGAAACAAATGGTTTACCTTCAAATACTTGTGATATACATGATTTAGCTTCAACTGCATGCGAAACAAACGAGTTAGCTTCAAATCCGTGCGAAACACATGATTAAGCTTCAAATAGATTCGAAGTAGGAGACTTAGTTTGAAATCCGTGCGAAACACATGATTTAGCTTCAAATCAAAGCGAAGTGGAAGTCTTATCTTTAAATCCATGCGAAACAAATGGTTTAGTTTCACATACTTGCGATATAAGTGATATAGCTTCAAATACTTGCGAAAAAAATGGCTTAGCGTCAAATCCATGCAAAACATATGATTTAGCTTCAAATCAAAGCGAAGTAGAAGGCTTAGATTCAAATCCATGCGATACAATTTATTTACCTTCAAATTCAAGCGGTTTAAATGTAATAGCTTCAAATTCATGCGAAACCCATGGTTTAGCTTCATATTCTTGCGAAACAGATGGTTTAGTTTCAGATACTTGTGATAAACATGATTTGGATTCAACTGCATGTGAAACAAACGATTTAGTTTCAAACTTATGCGAAACACATGATTTAGCTTTAAATCAATGCGAAGTATAAGGCTTATATTCAAATCCAAGCGAAACAAACGATTTAACTTCAAATACTTACGATATAAATGATGTAGCTTCAAATAAAAGCGAAGTAGAGGACTTACCTTCAAACCCATACGACCCAAGTGAATTAGCTTCAAATACTTGCGATATAAGTGATATAACTTCAATTGCAGGCGAAACAAACGAGTTAGCATCAAATCCATGTGAGACAAATGATTTAGCTTCAAATCAATGCTAAGTAGGAGTCTTATCTTCAAATCGATTCGAAACAAATGATTTAGCTTCTAATACTTGCGACGTAAATGATACAGAATTCAAATGCATGCGAAACAAACGAGTTGGCTTCAAATCCTTGCGGAACTCATGATATCGCTTCAAATCAATGCGGAGAAGGTGTAGCTTGAAATCCATGCGAAACAAATGATTTAGCTTCAAATCAATGCGGAGAATATGGTATAGCTTAAAATCCATGCGAAACAAATGATTTAGCTGCAACTGGAAGCGAAACAAGCGAGTTAGCTTCAAATCCCAGGGAAACACATGATTTAACTTCAAATCAATGCGAAGTAGTAGGATAACTTCAAATCGATGCGGAACATATGGTTTCGCTTCAAATACTTGTGATAAACATGATTTAGCTTCAACTGCATGCGAAACAAACGAGTTAGCTTGAAACCCAAGAGAAACACACGATTTAACTTCAAATCAATGCGAAGTAGTTGGCTTAGCTTCAAATCAATGCGAAACAAATGGTTTAGATTCAAATACTTGTGACAAAGATGATTTAGCTTCAACAGCATGCGAATCAAACGAGTTAGCTTCGAATCCAAGGGAAACACATGATTAAACTTCATTTCAATGCGAAGTAGTAGGCTTAGATTCAAATCAATGCGAAACAAATGGTTTAGCTTCAAATACTTGTGATAAACATGATTTAGTTTTAACTGCAGGCGAAACAAACGAGTCAGCTTCAATGCCATGCGAAACACATGATTTAGCTTCAAATTCATTCGAAACACATGGTTTAGCTTCATATACTTGCGAAAATAAGTGATATAGCTTCAAATGCAGGCGAAACAAACGAGTTAGCATCAAATCCATGCGAAACACATGATTCAGCTTCAAATCAATGCGAAGTAGTTGGCTTCGCTTCAAATCAATGCGAAACAAATGGTTTACCTTCAAATACTTGTGATATACATGATTTAGCTTCAACTGCATGCGAAACAAACGAGTTAGCTTCAAATCCAAGCGAAACACACGATTAAGCTTCAAATCAATTCGAAGTAGAAGCCTTAGCTTCAAATCCGAGCGAAATACATGATTTAGCTTCAAATCAAATCGAATTAGGAGGCTTAGTTTGAAATGCATGCGAAACACATGATTTAGCTTCAAATCAATGCGAAGTAGTAGGCTTAGCTTCAAATCAGTGCGAAACAAATGGTTTAGCTCCAAATACTTGTGATATTCATGATTTAGCTTCAACTGCATGCGAAACAAACGAGTTAGCTTCAAATCCCTGAGAAACACATGATTTAACTTCAAATCAATGCGAAGTAGAAGGCTTAGCTTCAAATCCATGCGGCACAAATGATTAAGCTTCAAATACTTGCGAAGTAGAAGGCTTAGCTTCAAATCCATGCGAAACAAATGATTTACATTCAAATACTTGCGGTTTAAATGAAATAGCTTCAAATGCAGGCGAAACAAACGAGTTAACTTCAAATCCATGCGAAACACATGATTTAGCTACAAATCAAGGCGAAGTAGAAGGCTTATCT
The DNA here is from genome assembly GCF_051020955.1 of Megalopta genalis. Taxonomy (NCBI): domain Eukaryota; kingdom Metazoa; phylum Arthropoda; class Insecta; order Hymenoptera; family Halictidae; genus Megalopta; species Megalopta genalis. The sequence goes on from NW_027476605.1 coordinate 153,334, forward strand.
TCAAATCCAAGCACAACACATGATTAAGCTTCAAATCGATGTGATGTAGATGGTTTTGCATCAAATCCTTGAGAAACAAATGGTTTAGCTTAAGATACTTACAATATAAGTGATATAGCTTCAAATGCTGGCGAACCAAACGAGGTAGCATCAAATCCATGCAAAACACATGCTTCAGCTTCAAATCAATGCGAAGTAGTAGGCTTAGCTTCAAATCCATGCGAATCAATTGGTTTAGCTTCAAATACTTGTGATATACCGATTTATATTCAACTGCATGCGAAACAAACGAGTTATCTTCAAATCCATTCGAAACACATGATTTAGCTTCAGATCATTGCGATCTAGATGATTTAGCTTCAAATCAATGCGAAACAAATGGTTTAATTTCAAATACTTGTGATAAACGTGATTTAGCTTCAACTGCATGTGAATCAAACGAGTTAGCTTCAAATCCAAGAGAAACACATGATTTAACTTCAAATCAATGCGAAGTAGTAGGCTTAGCTTCAAATCAATGCGAAACAAATGGTGTAGCTACAAATACTTGTGTTAAACATGATTTACTTTCAACTGCATGCGAATCAAACGATTTAGCTTCAAATCCCAGGGAAACACATGATTTAAGTTCAAATCGATGGGAAGTAGTAGGCTTAGCTTCAAATCAATGCGAAACAAATGGTTTGGATTCAGATACTTGTGATAAACATGATTTAGCTTCAACTGCAAGCGAATGAAACGAGTTTTTCTTCAAATCCAAGAGAAACACATGATTTAACTTCAAATCAATGCGAAGTAGTAGGCTTAGCTTCAAATCAATGCGAAGTAGTAGGCTTAGCTTCAAATCAATGCGAAACAAATGGTTTAGCTTCAAATACTTGTGATAAACATGATTTAGCTTCAACTGCATGCGAAACAAACGAGTCAGCTTGAAATCCATAGAAACACATGATTTAACTTCAAATCAATGCGAAGTAGTAGGCTTAGCTTCAAATCAATGCGAAAAAAATGGTTTCGCTCCAAATCCTTGAGACTATATGTGATATAGCTTCAAATGCAGGCGAAACAAACGAGTTAGCTTCAAATCCATGCAAAACACATGCTTCAGCTTCAAATCAATGCGAAGTAGTAGGCTTAGCTTCAAATCAATGCGAAACAAATGGTTCAGCTTCAAATACTTGTGATAAACATGATTTAGCTTCAACTGCAAGCGAATCAAACGAGTTTTTAATCAAATCCAAGAGAAACACATGATTTAACTTCAAATCAATGCGAAGTAGTAGGCTTAGCTTCAAATCAATGCGGAACATATGGTTTCGCTTCAAATACTTGTGATAAACATGATTTAGCTTCAACTGCATGCGAATCGAACGAGTTAGCTTCAAATCCAAGGGAAACACATGATTTAACTTCATTTCAATGCGAAGTAGTAGGCTTAGCTTCAAATCAATGCGGAACATATGGTTTCGCTTCAAATACTTGTGATAAACATGATTTAGTTTCAACTGAATGCGAATCAAACGAGTTAGCTTCAAATCCCAGGGAAACACATGATTTAACTTCATTTCAATGCGAAGTAGTAGGCTTAGCTTCAAATCAATGCGGAACATATGGTTTCGCTTCAAATACTTGTGATAAACATGATTTAGTTTCAACTGAATGCGAATCAAACGAGTTAGCTTCAAATCCCAGGGAAACACATGTTTTAACTTCAAATCAATGCGAAGTAGTAGGCTTAGCTTCAAATCAATGCGGAACATATGGTTTCGCTTCAAATACTTGTGATAAACATGATTTAGCTTCAACTGCATGCGAATCGAACGAGTTAGCTTCAAATCCAAGGGAAACACATGATTTAACTTCAGTCAATGCGAAGTAGTAGGCATAGCTTCAAATCCATGCGAAACAAATGGTTTGGATTCAGATACTTGTGATAAACATGATTTAGCTTCAACTGCATGCGAATCAAACGAGTTAGCTTCAAATCCAAGGGAAACACATGCTTCAGCTTCAAATCGATGCGAAGTAGTAGGATTACCTTCAAATCAATGCGGAACATATGGTTTCATTTCAAATAATTGTGATATAGCTGATTTAGATTCAACCGCTTGCGAATCAAACGAGTTAGCTTCAAATCCAAGGGAAACACGTGATTTCACTTCAAATCAATGCGAAGTAGAAGGCTTATCTTCAAATCCAAGCTTAACACTTGATTTAGCTTCAAATCAATGCGATGTAGATGGTTTTGCATCAAATCCTTGAGAAACAAATGGTTTAGCTCCAAATAGGTGCGAAGAAGAAGACTTAGTTTCAAATCCATGCGACACAAATGGTTTAGCTTCAAATACTTGTGATAAACGTGATTTAGCTTCAACTGCATGCGAATCAAACGAGTTAGCTTCAAATCCAAGAGAAACACATGATTTAACTTCAAATCAATGCGAAGTAGTAGGCTTAGCTTCAAATCAATGCGAAACAAATGGTTTGGATTCAGATACTTGTGATAAACATGATTTAGCTTCAACTGCAAGCGAATGAAACGAGTTTTTCTTCAAATCCAAGAGAAACACATGATTTAACTTCAAATCAATGCGAAGTAGTAGGCTTAGCTTCAAATCAATGCGAAGTAGTAGGCTTAGCTTCAAATCAATGCGAAACAAATGGTTTAGCTTCAAATACTTGTGATAAACATGATTTAGCTTCAACTGCATGCGAAACAAACGAGTTAGCTTGAAATCCAAGAGAAACACATGATTTAACTTCAAATCAATGCGAAGTAGTAGGCTTAGCTTCAAATCAATGCGAAAAAAATGGTTTCGCTCCAAATCCTTGAGACTATATGTGATATAGCTTCAAATGCAGGCGAAACAAACGAGTTAGCTTCAAATCCATGCAAAACACATGCTTCAGCTTCAAATCAATGCGAAGTAGTAGGCTTAGCTTCAAATCCATGCGAAACAATTGGTTTGGATTCAGATACTTGCGATAAACATGATTTAGCTTCAACTGCATGCGAATCAAACGAGTTAGCTTCAAATCCAAGGGAAACACATGCTTCAGCTTCAAATCGATGCGAAGTAGTAGTATTACCTTCAAATCAATGCGGAACATATGGTTTCGCTTCAAATACTTGTGATAAACATGATTTAGCTTCAACTGCATGCGAATCGAACGAGTTAGCTTCAAATCCAAGGGAAACACATGATTTAACTTCATTTCAATGCGAAGTAGTAGGCTTAGCTTCAAATCAATGCGGAACATATGGTTTCGCTTCAAATACTTGTGATAAACATGATTTAGTTTCAACTGAATGCGAATCAAACGAGTTAGCTTCAAATCCCAGGGAAACACATGATTTCACTTCAAATCAATGCGAAGTAGAAGGCTTAGATTCAAATCCATGCGAAACAAATGATTTAGTTTCAAATACTTGCGAATATATGTGATATAGCTCACATGAATTAGCATCAAATCAATGCGATGTAGAAGCTTCAGCTTCAAATCCATGCGAAACAAATGATTTAGCTCCAAATAAGTGCGAAGTAGAAGGCTTATCTTCAAATCCAAGCTTAACACTTGATTTAGCTTCAAATCAATGCGATGTAGATGGTTTTGCATCAAATCCTTGAGAAACAAATGGTTTAGCTTAAGATACTTGCGATATAAGTGATATAGCTTGAAATGCAGGCGAACCAAACGAGGTAGCATCAAATCCATGCAAATCACATGCTTCAGCTTCAAATCAATGCGAAGTAGAAGGATTAGATTCAAATCCATGCGAAACAAATGATTTAGCTCCAAATAGGTGCGAAGAAGAAGACTTAGTTTCAAATCCATGCGACACAAATGGTTTAGCTTCAAATACTTGTGATAAACATGATTTAGTTTTAACTGCAGGCCAAACAAACGAGTTAGCTTCAATGCCATGCGAAACACATGATTCAGCTTCAAATCAATGCGAAGTAGGTGGCTTCGCTTCAAATCAATGCGAAACAAATGGTTTACCTTCAAATACTTGTGATATACATGATTTAGCTTAAACTGCATGCGAAACAAACGAGTTAGCTTCAAATCCAAGCGAAACACATGATTAAGCTTCAAATCAATTCGAAGTAGAAGCCTTAGCTTCAAATCCGTGCGAAACACATGATTTAGCTTCAAATCAAATCGATGTAGATGGTTTAGCATGAATCCTTGAGAAACAAATGATTTAGGTTAAGATACTTGCGATATAAGTGATATAGCTTCAAATGCAGGCGAACCAAACGATGTAGCATCAAATCCATGAGAAACACATGATTTAGCTTCAGATCATTGCGATCTAGATGGTTTTGCTTCAAATCAATGCGAAACAAATGGTTTAGCTTCAAATACTTGAGATAAACATGATTTAGCTTCAACTGCATGCGAAACAAACGAGTTAGCTTGAAATCCCAGGGAAACACATGATTTAACTTCAAATCAATGGGAAGTAGTAGGCTTAGCTTCAAATCAATGCGAAACAAACGGTTTGGATTCAGATACTTGAGGCTATATGTGATATAGCTTCAAATGCAGGCGAAACAAACGAGTTAGTTTCAAATCCATGCGATTCACATGATTTAGCTACAAATCAAGGCGAAGTAGAAGGCTTATCTTCAAATCCAAGCATAACACTTGATTTAGATTCAAATCAAAGCGAAGTAGAAGGCTTAGCTTCAAATCCATGCGAAACAAATGGTTTAGCTTTAGATACTTGTGATAAACATGATTTAGCTTCAACTGCATGCGAAACAAACGAGTTAGCTTAAAATCCAAGCGAAACACATGATTTAGCTTCAAATCAATGCGAAGTAGTAGGCTTAGCTTCTAATCAATGCGAAACAAATGGTTTAGCTTCAGATACTTGTGATAAACATGATTTAGCTTCAACTGCATGCGAAACAAACGAGTTAGCTTAAAATCCAAGCGAAACACATGATTTAACTTCAAATCAATGCGAAGTAGTAGTCTTAGTTTCAAATCAATGCGAAACAAATGGTTTAGCTTCAGATACTTGTGATAAACATGATTTAGCTTCAAGTGCATGCGAAACAAACGAGTTAGCTTCAAATTCATGCGAAATACACGATTTAGCTTTAAATCCTCGCGAGACAACAGATTTAGCGTCAATATCATGCGAAATACACGATTTCGATTCAAATTCGTGCGAAATAGCGATTTTAAACAAACGATATAGCTTCATATTCATGCGAAATTAACAACTTAGCGTCAGATTCATGCGAATTGCACGATTTAGCTTTAAATCCAAGCGAAACAAACGATTTAACTTCAATATCATGCGAAAAACACGATTTTGATTCAAATTCGTGCAAAACAGCGATTTTAAACAAACGATTTAGCTTCAAATTCATGGGAAATGAACAATTTTGCTTTAAATTTTTTAAGAAATACAGGGTTTAGTTTTAAATCCTCACGAGACAAACGACTTAGCGTCAATATCATGCGAAATACACGATTTCGATTCAAATCTGTGCGAAATACGCGATTTTAAACAAACGATATAGCTTCACATTCATGCGAAATGAACAATTTAGCTTCAAATTCATGAGAATTGCACGATTTAGCTTTAAATCCAATCGAAACAAACGATTTAACTTCAATATCATGCGATATACACGAAATAGCTTTAAATTCACGCGAAACAAACGATTTAACTTCAATATCATGCGATATACACGATTTCGCTTCAAACTCGTGCGGAATGCACAAATTAGCTTTAAATTCACGCGAAACAAACGATTTAGCTTCATATTCGTGCGAAATGAACTATTTAGCGTCAAATACATGCGAATTGCACGATTTAGCTTTAAATCGACGCGAAACAAACGATTTAGCTTCAAATTCATGCGGAATGAAAAATTTCGCTCCAGATTCATGCGAAATACACGAATTAGCTTTAAATTCACGCCAAGCAAACGATTTAACTTCAATATCATGCGATATACACGATTTCGCTTCAAATTCGTGCGAAATAGCGATTTTAAACGAACGATTTAGTTTCAAATTCATGTGAAATGAACAATATAGCTACAGATTCATGCGAAATACACGAAATAGCTTTAAATTCACGCGAAACAAACGATTTAACTTCAATATCATGCGATATACACGAAATAGCTTTAAATTCACGCGAAACAAAAGATTTAACTGCAATATCATGCGATATACACGATTTCGCTTCAAATTCGTGCGAAATGCACAAATTAGCTTTCAATTCACGCGAAACAAACGATTTAGCTTCATATTCGCGCGAAATGAACTATTTAGCGTCAGATTCATGCGAATTGCACGATTTAGCTTTAAATCCAACCCAAACAAACGATTAAACTTCACTATCATGCGAAAAACACGATGTCGATTCAAATTCGTGCAAAATAGCGATTTTAAACAAACGATTTAGCTTCATATTCATGCGGAATGAAAAATTTCGCTCCAGATTCATGCGAAATACACGAATTAGCTTTAAATTCACGCCAAGCAAACGATTTAACTTCAATATCATGCGATATACACGATTTCGCTTCAAATTCGTGCGAAATAGCGATTTTAAACGAACGATTTAGTTTCAAATTCATGTGAAATGAACAATATAGCTACAGATTCATACGAAATACACGAAATAGCTTTAAATTCACGCGAAACAAACGATTTAACTTCAATATCATGCGATATACACGAAATAGCTTTAAATTCACGCGAAACAAAAGATTTAACTGCAATATCATGCGATATACACGATTTCGCTTCAAATTCGTGCGAAATGCACAAATTAGCTTTCAATTCACGCGAAACAAACGATTTAGCTTCATATTCGCGCGAAATGAACTATTTAGCGTCAGATTCATGCGAATTGCACGATTTAGCTTTAAATCCAACCCAAACAAACGATTAAACTTCACTATCATTCGAAAAACACGATGTCGATTCAAATTCGTTCAAAATAGCGATTTTAAACAAACGATTTAGCTTCAAATTCATGCGGAATGAAAAATTAGCTCCAGATTCATGCGAAATACACGAATTAGCTCCAAATCCACGCGAGAAAAACGACTTAGCGTCAATGTCATGCGAAATACACGATTTCGATTCAAATCTGTGCGAAATACGCGATTTTAATCAAATGATGTAGCTTCATATTCATGCGAAATGAACAATTTAGCTTCAAATTCATGAGAATGGCACTATTTAGCTTTAAATCCAACAGAAACAAACGATTTAACTTCAATATCATGCGAAACACACTATTTCGATTCATATTCGTGCAAAATAGCGGTATTAAACAAACGATTTAGCTTCAAATTCATGCGAAATGAACAATTTAGCGTCAGATTCATGCGAAATACACGGATTTGCTTCAAATCCTCGCGAATGAAACGATTTAACTTCAATATCATGCGAAAAACACGATTTCGATTCAAATTCGTGCGAAATAGCGATTTTAAACGAACGATTTAGTTTCAAATTCATGCGAATGAACAATTTTGCTTCAAATACATGTGAATTGCACGATTTAGCTTTAAATCCACGCGAAACGAACGATTTAGATTCAAATTCATGCGGAATGAACAATTTAGCTCCAGATTCAATCGAAATACACGAATTAGCTTTAAATTCACGCGAAACGAACGATTTAACTTCAATATCATGCGATATACACGATTTCGCTTCAAATTCGTGCGAAATAGCGATTTTAGACGAACGATTTAGCTTCATATTCTTGCGAAATGAACAATTTAGCTTCAAGTTTATGAGAATTGCACGATTTAGCTTTAAATCCAATCGAAACAAACGATTTAACTTCAATATGATGCGAAAAACACGATTTCGATTCTAATTCGTGCGAAGTAGCGATTTTAAACGAACAATTTAGCTTCAAATTCTTGCGAAATGAACAATTTAGCTTCAAATACATGCGAATTGCACGATTTAACTTTAAATCCACGCGAAACAAACGATTTAGCTTTAAATTCATGCGAAATGAACAATTTAGCGTCAACATCATGCGAAATACACGATTTGGATTCAAATTCGTGCGAGAAAAACGACATAGCGTCAATATCATGCGAAATACACGATTTCGATTCAAATTCGTGCGAAGTAGCGATTTTAAACGAACGATTTAGTTTCAAATTCATGGGAAATGAAAAGTTTTGCATCAAATTTATGCGAAATACACGATTTAGCTTTAAATCCTCGCGAGACAAACGATTTAGCGTCAAAATCATGCGAAATACACGATATTGATTCAAATTCGTGCAAAATAGCGAATTTGAACAAACGATTTAGCTTCAAATTCATGCGAAATGAACAATTTAGCTTCAAATACATGTGAATTGCACGATTTAGCTTCAAATCGACGCGAAACAAACGATTTAGCTTCAAATACATGCGGAATGAAAAATTTAGCTCCAGATTCATGCGAAATACACGAATTAGCTCCAAATCCCCGCGAGAAAAACGACTTAGCGTCAATATCATGCGAAATACACGATTTCGATTCAAATCTGTGCGAAATACGCGATTTTAAACAAACGATATAGCTTCACATTCATGCGAAATGAACAATTTAGCTTCAAATTCATGTGAATTGCACGATTTAGCTTTAAATCCAATCGAAACAAACGATTTAACTTCAATATCATGCGAAACACACGATGTCGATTCAAATTCGTGCAAAATAGCGATTTTAACAAACGATGTAGCTTCAAATTCATGCGAAATGAACAATTTAGCTACAGATTCATACGAAATACACGATATACCTTTAAATTCACGCGAAACAAGCGATTTAACTTCAATATCATGCGATATACACGATTACGATTAAAATTCGTGCGAAGTAGCGATTTTAAACGAACGATTTAGCTTCAAATTCATGCGAAATGAACAATTTAGCTTCGAATACATGCGAACTGCACGATTTAGCTTTAAATCCACGCGAAACAAACGATGTAGCTTCAAATTCATGCGAAATACACGAATCAGTTTTAAATTCACGCCAGACAAACGATTTAACTTCAATATCATGCGATATACACGACTTCGCTTCAAATTCGTGCGAAATAGCGATTTTAAACGAACGATTTAGCTTCAAATTCATGGGAAATGAAAAATTTAGCTACAGATTCATGCGAAATACACGAAATAGCTTTAAATTCACGCGAAACAAACGATTTAACTTCAATATCATGCGATATACACGATTTCGCTTCAAATTCGTGCGAAATGCACAAATTAGGTTTAAATTCACGCGAAACAAACGATTTAGCTTCATACTCATGCGAAATGAACAATTTAGCGTCAGATTCATGCGAATTGCACGATTTAGCTTTAAATCCAAGCTAAACGGACGATTTAACTTCACTATCATGCGAAAAACACGATTTCGATTCAAATTCGTGCGAAATACGCGATTTTAAACAAACGATATAGCTTCATATTCATGCGAAATGAACAATTTAGCTTCAAATTCATGAGAATTGCACGATTTAGCTTTAAATCCAATAGAAACAAACGATTTAACTTCAAATTCATGCGAAATGAACAATTTAGCTTCAGTTTCATGTGAAATTCACGAATTAGCTTTAAATTCATGCGAAACAAACGATTTAGCTTCAAATTCATGCGGAATGAAAAATTTAGCTCCAGATTCATGCGAAATACACGAATTAGCTCCAAATCCCCGCGAGAAAAACGACTTAGAGTGAATATCATGCGAAATACACGATTTCGATTCAAATCTGTGCGAAATACGCGATTTTAAACAAACGATATAGCTTCACATTCATGCGAAATGAACAATTTAGCTTCAAATTCATGAGAATGGCACGATTTAGCTTTAAATCCAATAGAAACAAACGATTTAACTTCAAATTCATGCGAAATGAACAATTTAGCTTGAGATTCATGTGAAATTCACGAACTAGTTTTAAATTCATGCGAAACAAACGATTTAGCTTCAAATTCATGCGGAATGAAAAATTTAGCTCCAGATTCATGCGAAATACACGAATCAGTTTTAAATTCACGCCAGACAAACGATTTAACTTCAATATCATGCGATATACACGATTTTGCTTCAAATTCGTGCGAAATGCACAAATTAGCTTTAAATTCAGGCGAAACAAACGATTTAGCTTCATATTCATGCGAAATGAACAATTTAGCGTCAGATTCATGCGAATTGCACGATTTAGCTTTAAATCCAAGCTAAACGAACGATTTAACTTCACTATCATGAGAAAAACTCGATTTCGATTCAAATTCGTGCGAAATACGCGATTTTAAACAAACGATATAGCTTCATATTCATGCGAAATGAACAATTTAGCTTCAAATTCATGAGAGTTGCACGATTTAGCTTTAAATCCAATAGAAACAAAACGATTTAATTTCAAATTCATGCGAAATAAACAATTTAGCTTCAGATTCATGTGAAATTCACGAATTAGCTTTAAATTCATGCGAAACAAACGATTTAGCATCAAATTCATTCGGAATTAAAAATTTAGCTCCAGATTCATGCGAAATACACGAATTAGCTTCAAATCCCCGCGAGAAAAACGACTTAGCGTCAATATCATGCGAAATACACAATTTCGATTCAAATCTGTGCGAAATACGCGATTTTAAACAAACGATATAGCTTCACATTCATGCGAAATGAACAATTTAGCTTCAAATTCATGAGAATTGCACGATTTAGCTTTAAATCCATCGAAACAAACGATTTAACTTCAATATCATGCGAAACACACGATGTCGATTCAAATACGTGCAAAATAGCGATTTTAAACAAACGATTTAGCTTCAAATTCATGCGGAATGAAAAATTTCGCTCCAGATTCATGCGAAATACACGAATTAGCTTTAAATTCACGCCAAGCAAACGATTTAACTTCAATATCATGCGATATACACGATTTCGCTTCAAATTCGTGCGAAATAGCGATTTTAAACGAACGATTTAGTTTCAAATTCATGTGAAATGAACAATATTGCTTCAAATTTATGCGAAATACACGATTTAGCTTTAAATCCTCGTGAAACAAACGATTTAGCGTCAATATCATGCGAAATACACGATCTCGATTCAAATTCGTGCGAAATACGCGATTTTAAACGAACGATATAGCTTCATATTCATGCGAAATGAACAATTTAGCGTCAGTCAGATTCATGCGAATTGCACGATTTAGCTTTAAATCCAACCCAAACAAACGATTAAACTTCACTATCATGCGAAAAACACGATGTCGATTCAAATTCGTGCAAAATAGCGATTTTAAACAAACGATTTAGCTTCAAATTCATGCGGAATGAAAAATTTAGCTCCAGATTCATGCGAAATACACGAATTTGCTCCAAATCCTCGCAAATGAAACGATTTAACTTCAATATCATGCGAAAAACACGATTTCGATTCAAATTCGTGCGAAATAGCGATTTTAAACGAACGATTTAGTTTCAAATTCATGCGAATGAACAATTTTGCTTCAAATACATGTGAATTGCACGATTTAGCTTTAAATCCACGCGAAACGAACGATTTAGATTCAAATTCATGCGGAATGAACAATTTAGCTCCAGATTCAATCGAAATACACGAATTAGCTTTAAATTCACGTGAAACAAACGATTTAACTTCAATATCATGCGATATACACGATTTCGCTTCAAATTCGTGCGAAATAGCGATTTTACACGAACGATTCAGCTTCAAATTCATGGGTAATGAACAATTTTACTTCAAATTTATGCGGAATACTCGATTTAGTTTTAAATCCTCGCGAGACAAACGACGTAGCGTCAATATCATGCGAAATACACGATTTCGATTCAAATTCGTGCGAAATACGCGATTTTAAACAAACGATGTAGCTTCATATTCTTGCGAAATGAACAATTTAGCTTCAAATTTATGAGAATTGCACGATGTAGCTTTAAATCTAATCGAAACAAACGATTTAACTTCAATATCATGCGAAAAACACGATTTCGATTCAAATGCGTGCAAAATAGTGATTTTAAACAAACGATTTAGCTTCAAATTCATGCGAAAAAAAATGAACAATTTAGCTTCGAATACATGCGAATTGCACGATTTAGTTTTAAATCCACGCGAAACAAACGATTTAGCTTCAAATTCATGCGAAATGAACAATTTAGCGTCAGATTCATGCGAATTGCACGATTTAGCTTTAAATCCAAGCTAAACGAACGATTTAACGTCACTATCATGCGAAAAACACGATTTCGATTCAAAATCGTGCGAAATACGCGATTTTCAACAAACGATTTCGATTCAAATTCATACGGAATGAACAATTTAGCTTCAAATTCATGCGAAATACACAAATTATCTCCAAATCCACGCGAGACAAACGCTTTAGCGTCAATATCATGCGAAATACACAATTTGGATTCAAATTCGTGCGAGAAAAACGACTTAGCGTCAATATCATGCGAAATACACGATTTCGATTCAAATTCGTGCGAAATACGCGATTTTAAACAAACGATTTAGTTTCAAATTCATGCGAAATGAACAATTTAGCTACAGATTCATACGAAATACACGTTATACCTTTAAATTCACGCGAAACAAACGATTTAACTTCAATATCATCCGATATACACGATTTCGATTCAAATTCGTGCAAAATAGCGATTTTAAACAAACAATTTAGCTTTAAATTCATGCGAAATGAACAATTTAGCTACAGATTCTTACGAAATACACGATATAGCTTTAAATTCACGCGAAACAAACGATTTAACTTCAATATCATGCGATATACACGATTTCGATTCAAATTCGTGCGAAGTAGCGATTTTAAACGAACGATTTCGCTTCAAATTCATGCGGAATGAACAATTTAGCTTCAGATTCATTCGAAATATACGAATTAGCGTCAAATTCACGAGAAACTAACGATTTAGCTTCAAATTCATGTGGAATGAACAATTTAGCTCCAGATTCATGCGAAATACACGAATAAGCTTCAAATTCACGCGAAACATACGATTTAGCTTGAATATCATGCGATATGCACGATTTCGATTGAAATTCGTGCGAAATAGCGATATTAAACAAACGATTTAGCTTCAAATTTATGCGAAATGAACAGTTTAGCTTCAGTTTCATGCGAAATACACGAAATAGCTTTAAATCAACGCGAAACATACGATTTAGCTTCAATATCATGCGAAACACACGATTTCGTTTCAAATTCGTGCGAAATAGTGTTTTTAAACAAAAGATTTAGCTTCAAATTCATGCGAAATGAACAGTTTAGCTTCAGATTCATGCGAAATACACGAATCAGCTTCAAATTCACGCGAAACATACGTTTTAGCTTCAATATCATTCGAAACACACGATTTCGCTTCAAATTCGTGCGAAATAACGATTTTAAATAATCGATTTCGCTTCAAATTCATGCGAAATGAACAGTTTAGCTTCAGATTCATGCGAAATACACGAATTAGCTTCAAATCAACGCGAAATATACGATTTAGCTTCAATATCATGCGAAACGCCCGATTTCGCTTCAAATTCGTGCGAAATATCGATTTTAAACAAACGATTTAGCTTCAAATGCAGACGAAATGAACAATTTAGCTTCAGATTCATGCGAAATGCACGAATTAGATTTAAATCAACGCGAAACATGCGATTTAGCTTCAATATCATGCGAAACACACGATTTCGCTGCAAATTCGTGCGAAATAACGATTTTAAATAATCGATTTCGCTTCAAATCCATGCGAAATGAACAATTTAACTTCAGATTCATACGATATACACGAATCAGCTTCAAAATCACGCGAAACATACGATTTAGCTTCAATATCATGCGAAACACACGATTTCGCTTCAAATTCGTGCGAAATAACGATTTTAAATAATCGATTTCGCTTCAAATTCATGCGAAATGAACAATTTAGCTTCAGATTCATGCGAAATACACGAATTAGCTTTAAATCAACGCGAAATATACGATTTAGCTTCAATATCATGCCAAACACACGATTTCGCTTCAAATTCGTGCGAAATATCGATTTAAACAAACGATTTAGCTTCAAATTTATGCGAAATGAACAGTTTAGCTTCAGATTCATGCGAAATACACGAAATAGCTTTAAATCAACGCGAAACATACGATTTAGCTTCAATATCATGCGAAACACACGATTTCGTTTCAAATTCGTGCGAAATAGCGTTTTTAAACAAAAGATTTAGCTTCAAATTCATGCGAAATGAACAGTTTAGCTTCAGATTCATGCGAAATACACGAATCAGCTTCAAATTCACGCGAAACATACGTTTTAGCTTCAATATCATGCGAAACACACGATTTCGTTTCAAATTCATAGGAAATAGCGATTTTAAACAAAAGATTAAGCTTCAAATTCATGCGAAATGAACAGTTTAGCTTCAGATTCATGCGAAATACACGAATCAGCTTCAAATTCACGCGAAACATACGATGTAGCTTCAATATCATGCGAAACACACGATTTCGCTAGAAATTCGTGCGAAATAACGATTTTAAATAATCGATTTCGCTTCAAATTCATGCGAAATGAACAATTTAACTTCAGATTCATACGATATACACGAATCAGCTGCAAATTCAAGCGAAACATACGATTTAGCTTCAATATCACGCGAAAAACACGATTTCGCTTCAAATTCGTGCGAAATAACGAATTTAAATAATTGATTTTGCTTCAAATTCATGCGTAATGATCTACTTAGCTTCAGATTCATACGAAATACACGAATTAGATTTAAATCAACGCGAAACATACGATGTAGCTTCAATATCATGCGAAACACACGATTTCGCTTCAAATTCGTGAAAATAACGATTTTAAACAAACGATTTAGCTTCAAATTCATGCGAAATGAACAATTTAGCTTCCGATTCATGCGAAATACACGAATCAGCTTCAAATTCACGCGAAACATACGATTTAGCTTCAATATCATTCGAAACACACGTTTTCGCTTCAAATTCGTGCGAAATAACGATTTTAAATAATCGATTTCGCTTCAAATTTATCCGAAATGAACAATTTAACTTCAGATTCATACGATATACACGAATCAGCTTCAAAATCACGCGAAACATACGATTTAGCTCCAATATCATGCGAAACACACGATTTCGCTTCAAATTCGTGCGAAATAACGATTTTAAATAATTGATTTTGATTCAAATTCATGCGAAATGAACAGTTTAGCTTCAGATTCATGCGAAATACACGAAATAGCTTTAAATCGACGCGAAATATACGATTTAGCTACAATATCATGCGAAACACACGATTTCGTTTCAAATTCGTGCGAAATATCGATTTTAAATAATCGATTTCGCTTCAAATTCATGCGAAATGAACAGTTTAGCTTCAGATTCATGCGAAATACACGAATTAGATTTAAATCAACGCGAAACATACGATTTAGCTCCAATATCATGCGAAACACACGATTTCGCTTCAAATTCGTCCGAAATAACGATTTTAAATAATTGATTTTGCTTCAAATTCATGCGAAATGAACAATTTAGATTGAGCTTCATGCGAAATACACGAGTCAGCTTCAAATTCACGCGAAACATACGATTTAGCTTCAATATCATGCGAAACACACGATTTCGCTTCAAATTCGTGCGAAATAAAGATTTTAAATAATTGATTTCGCTTCAAATTCATGCGAAATGAAAAATTTAACTTCAGATTCATACGATATACACGAATCAGCTTCAAAATCACGCGAAACATACGATTTAGCTTCAATATCATGCGAAACACACGATTTCGCTTCAAATTCGTGCGAAATAACGATTTTAAATAATCGATTTCGCTTCAAATTCATGCGAAATGAACAATTTAACTTCAGATTCATACGATATAAACGAATCTGCTTCAAAATCACGCGAAACATACGATTTAGCTTCAATATCATGCGAAACACACGATTTCGCTTCAAATTCGTGCGAAATAACGATTTTAAATAATCGATTTCGCTTCAAATTCATGCGAAATGAACAATTTAGCTTCAGATTCATGCGAAATACACGAATTAGCTTTAAATCAACGCGAAATATACGATTTAGCTTCCATATCATGCGAAACACACGATTTCGCTTCAAATTCGGGCGAAATAGCGATTTTAAACAAACGATTTAGCTTCAAATGCATACGAAATGAACAATTTAGCTTCAGATTCATGCGAAATGCACGAATCAGCTTCAAATTTACGCGAAACATACGATTTAGCTTGAATATCATGCGATATGCACGATTTCGATTGAAATTCGTGCGAAATAGCGATATTAAACAAACGATTTAGCTTCAAATTTATGCGAAATGAACAGTTTAGCTTCAGATTCATGCGAAATACACGAAATAGCTTTAAATCAACGCGAAACATACGATTTAGCTTCAATATCATGCGAAACACACGATTTCGTTTCAAATTCGTACGAAATAGCGTTTTTAAACAATATATTTAGCTTCAAATTCATGCGAAATGAACAGTTTAGCTTCAGATTCATGCGAAATACACGAATCAGCTTCAAATTCACGCGAAACATACGATTTAGCTTCAATATCATTCGAAACACACGATTTCGCTTCAAATTCGTGCGAAATAACGATTTTAAATAATCGATTTCGCTTCAAATTCATGCGAAATGAACAGTTTAGCTTCAGATTCATGCGAAATACACGAATTAGCTTTAAATCAACGCGAACTATACGATTTAGCTTCAATATCATGCGAAACGCCCGATTTCGCTTCAAATTCGTGCGAAATATCGATTTTAAACAAACGATTTAGCTTCAAATGCATACGAAATGAACAATTTAGCTTCAGATTCATGCGAAATGCACGAATTAGATTTAAATCAACGCGAAACATGCGATTTAGCTTCCATATCATGCGAAACACACGATTTCGCTTCAAATTCATACGAAATAGCGATTTTAAACAAAAGATTAAGCTTCAAATTCATGCGAAATGAACAGTTTAGCTTCTGATTCATGCGAAATACACGAATCAGCTTCAAATTCACGCGAAACATACGATTTAGCTTCAATATCATGCGAAACACACGATTTCGCTACAAATTCGTGCGAAATAACGATTTTAAATAATCGATTTCGCTTCAAATTCATGCGAAATGAACAATTTAACTTCAGATTCATACGATATACACGAATCAGCGGCAAATTCAAGCGAAACATACGATTTAGCTTCAATATCACGCGAAACACACGATTTCGCTTCAAATTCGTGCGAAATAACGAATTTAAATAATTGATTTTGCTTCAAATTCATGCGAAATAATCAACTTAGCTTCAGATTCATACAAAATACACGAATTAGCTTTAAATCAACGCGAAACATACGATTTAGCTCCAATATCATGCAAAACACACGATTTCGCTTCAAATTCGTGCGAAATAACGATTTTAAATAATTGATTTTGCTTCAAATTCATGCGAAATGAACAGTTTAGCTTCAGATTCATGCGAAATACACGAATTAGATTTAAATCAACGCGAAACATACGATTTAGCTTCAATATCATGCGAAACACACGATTTCGCTTCAAATTCGTGCGAAATAACGATTTTAAATAATTGATTTTGCTTCAAATTCATGCGAAATGAACAGTTTAGCTTCAGATTCATGCGAAATACACGAAATAGATTTAAATCAACGCGAAACATACGATTTAGCTCCAATATCATGCGAAACACACGATTTCGCTTCAAATTCGTGAGAAATAACGATTTTAAATAATTGATTTTGCTTCAAATTCATGCGAAATGATCAATTTAGCTTCAGATTCATACGAAATACACGAATCAGCTTTATATCCACGCGGAACATACGATGTAGTTTCAATATCATGCGAAACACACGATTTCGCTTCAAATTCGTGCAAAATAACGATTTTAAACAAACGATTTAGCTTCAAATTCATGCGAAATGAACAATTTAGCTTCCGCTTCATGCGAAATACACGAATCAGCTTCAAATTCACGCGAAACATACGATTTAGCTTGAATATCATGCGATATGCACGATTTCGATTGAAATTCGTGCGTAATAGCGATATTAAACAAACGATTTAGCTTCAAATTTATGCGAAAATGAACAGTTTAGCTTCAGATTCATGCGAAATACACGAAATAGCTTTAAATCAACGCGAAACATACGATTTAGCTTCAATATCATGCGAAACACACGATTTCGTTTCAAATTCGTGCGAAATAGCGTTTTTAAACAAAAGATTTAGCTTCAAATTCATACGAAATGAACAGTTTAGCTTCAGATTCATGCCAAATACACGAATCAGCTTCAAATTCACGCGAAACATACGATTTAGCTTCAATATCATGCGAAACACACGATTTCGCTTCAAATTCGTGCGAAATAGCGATTTTAAACAAAAGATTTCGCTTCAAATTCATGCGAAATGAACAGTTTAGCTTCAGATTCATGCGAAATACACGAATCAGCTTCAAAATCACGCGAAACATACGATTTAGCTTCAATATCATGCGAAACACACGATTTCGCTTCAAATTCGTGCGAAATAACGATTTTAAATAATCGATTTCGCTTCAAATTCATGCGAAATGAACAATTTAACTTCAGATTCATACGATATACACGAATCAGCTTCAAAATCGCGCGAAACATACGATTTAGCTTCAATATCATGCGAAACACACGATTTCGCTTCAAATTCGTGCGAAATAACGATTTTAAATAATCGATTTCGCTTCAAATTCATGCGAAATGAACAATTTAGCTTCAGATTCATGCGAAATACACGAATTAGCTTTAAATCAACGCGAAATATACGATTTAGCTTCCATATCATGCGAAACACACGATTTCGCTTCAAATTCGGGCGAAATAGCGATTTTAAACAAACGATTTAGCTTCAAATGCATACGAAATGAACAATTTAGCTTCAGATTCATGCGAAATGCACGAATCAGCTTCAAATTTACGCGAAACATACGATTTAGCTTGAATATCATGCGATATGCACGATTTCGATTGAAATTCGTGCGAAATAGCGATATTAAACAAACGATTTAGCTTCAAATTTATGCGAAATGAACAGTTTAGCTTCAGATTCATGCGAAATACACGAAATAGCTTTAAATCAACGCGAAACATACGATTTAGCTTCAATATCATGCGAAACACACGATTTCGTTTCAAACTCGTGCGAAATAGCGTTTTTAAACAAAAGATTTAGCTTCAAATTCATGCGAAATGAACAGGTTAGCTTCAATATCATGCGAAACACACGATGTCGCTACAAATTCGTGCGAAATAACGATTTTAAATAATCGATTTCGCTTCAAATTCATGCGAAATGAACAATTTAACTTCAGATTCATACGATATACACGAATCAGCTGCAAATTCAAGCGAAACATACGATTTAGCTTCAATATCACGCGAAACACACGATTTCGCTTCAAATTCGTGCGAAATAACGAATTTAAATAATTGATTTTGCTTCAAATTCATGCGAAATAATCAACTTAGCTTCAGATTCATACAAAATACACGAATTAGCTTTAAATCAACGCGAAACATACGATTTAGCTCCAATATCATGCAAAACACACGATTTCGCTTCAAATTCGTGCGAAATAACGATTTTAAATAATTGATTTTGCTTCAAATTCATGCGAAATGAACAGTTTAGCTTCAGATTCATGCGAAATACACGAATTAGATTTAAATCAACGCGAAACATACGATTTAGCTTCAATATCATGCGAAACACACGATTTCGCTTCAAATTCGTGCGAAATAACGATTTTAAATAATTGATTTTGCTTCAAATTCATGCGAAATGAACAGTTTAGCTTCAGATTCATGCGAAATACACGAATTAGATTTAAATCAACGCGGAACATACGATGTAGCTTCAATATCATGCGAAACACACGATTTCGCTTCAAATTCGTGCAAAATAACGATTTTAAATAATCGATTTCGCTTCAAATTCATGCGAAATGAACAATTTAACTTCAGAATCATACGATATACACGAATCAGCTTCAAAATCACGCGAAACATACGATTTAGCTTCAATATCATGCGAAACACACGATTTCGCTTCAAATTCGTGCGAAATAACGATTTTAAATAATCGATTTCGCTTCAAATTCATGCGAAATGAACAATTTAGCTTCAGATTCATGCGAAATACACGAATTAGCTTTAAATCAACGCGAAATATACGATTTAGCTTCCATATCATGCGAAACACACGATTTCGCTTCAAATTCGGGCGAAATAGCGATTTTAAACAAACGATTTAGCTTCAAATGCATACGAAATGAACAATTTAGCTTCAGATTCATGCGAAATGCACGAATCAGCTTCAAATTTACGCGAAACATACGATTTAGCTTGAATATCATGCGATATGCACGATTTCGATTGAAATTCGTGCGAAATAGCGATATTAAACAAACGATTTAGCTTCAAATTTATGCGAAATGAACAGTTTAGCTTCAGATTCATGCGAATACACGAAATAGCTTTAAATCAACGCGAAACATACGATTTAGCTTCAATATCATGCGAAACACACGATTTCGTTTCAAATTCGTGCGAAATAGCGTTTTTAAACAAAAGATTTAGCTTCAAATTCATGCGAAATGAACAGTTTAGCTTCAGATTCATGCGAAATACACGAATCAGCTTCAAATTCACGCGAAACATACGATTTAGCTTCAATATCATTCGAAACACACGATTTCGCTTCAAATTCGTGCGAAATAACGATTTTAAATAATCGATTTCGCTTCAAATTCATGCGAAATGAACAGTTTAGCTTCAGATTCATGCGAAATACACGAATTAGCTTTAAATCAACGCGAACTATACGATTTAGCTTCAATATCATGCGAAACGCCCGATTTCGCTTCAAATTCGTTCGAAATATCGATTTTAAACAAACGATTTAGCTTCAAATGCATACGAAATGAACAATTTAGCTTCAGATTCATGCGAAATGCACGAATTAGATTTAAATCAACGCGAAACATGCGATTTAGCTTCCATATCATGCGAAACACACGATTTCGCTTCAAATTCATACGAAATAGCGATTTTAAACAAAAGATTAAGCTTCAAATTCATGCGAAATGAACAGTTTAGCTTCAGATTCATGCGAAATACACGAATCAGCTTCAAATTCACGCGAAACATACGATTTAGCTTCAATATCATGCGAAACACACGATTTCGCTACAAATTCGTGCGAAATAACGATTTTAAATAATCGATTTCGCTTCAAATTCATGCGAAATGAACAATTTAACTTCAGATTCATACGATATACACGAATCAGCTGCAAATTCA